>NC_064293.1:8121823-8126092 GCF_019186545.1 Solanum stenotomum
TGCTCCGACTCTGCTAGTGCCGCTGTAAGTTTAGCTATTTGATCCGACATAGCAGCAATCTGAACACCGTCAAGTGCCTCAGCTTGACGTGACGATCCAATACCTTCTAAGCCTGACTGAAGGCGTCAAACATCGTTGCGAGAGCCTAGACCATAGCATCTACCCTTGTGTGTCCCCCTACCACTTTTTCTTTCCAAATTTGAGTGGACAGTTCAGGTGTCAATTGAACCGAACTATTTAGATTCTCAGCGACGTACTTATGAAAGTCATTCTGCGTATTAAATATAAATATTGACATCAATATATATACATATCATAAATATATTCACTATTGATATATATTATTCATATTAAATAACTTACAAAAGTTCGTTCGGCCCTTTCCTCCACCCACACATCCGGATCCGACTCATTTTCTTTCTTCCTGACATGAGTCTTTTTGAAAACCTCTTGTTCAATGGGAGTGCGTCCCAATTCTTTCTCCTATAAATAAAAACTGAAATTTATAACGATATATATGTATCAACTAATTATTTATTTAAAAGTTTGAATTAGAACTTACCATCTCTCATGCAATTGTTCCAACCGTCTTTGCACCTCCGGTGTGCAACGAGCCACCTTTAAGACTGCCTCTAGCTATTTTGGCTTGATCTGATATTGCCTTAAACTTGTATGTGTTCCAATACTGACCCAATTCATCAAAAACATGAGGCAACATCCAACCGGGACGTTCACCACTATCCCGAACGCTCTTTAGCCAGCTAGATAGTTTGGCGGATGCCTTCCTCTCAAATATGGTCCCAATGACCAAATTGTACCTCGACTCCCAAGTACACATAGTCTGAAAAAAATTGAATACCGTTAATTAAATCGATAGTAAAAAAAGTAAAGTATACTAAACTTAACTAAAAAATATATACCTTAAAGTTATTAAACATCGCCTGGCTTATACTGTTTGGAATCTCGCTCCAAGAGTGATAAGCTTGTGTATAGAGTCTTCTAACACACTCTTTTAAAGCCCGGGCAACATCCTTTGTAGGATGCCACCTGCAAAACACATAATAAATATGTTAGTTCATGAATAATATATTAAAGTATAAGAAATAAATAAAATAAACTAACAAATAAATAACAAAACAAACTTACGATGATCCATCCAGCTCAATCATGACTCTACCAAGTCTGTCCTTCTGGCCAGGAGCTAGAGCAGACATCGTATCATGTGGTGTAGCACTAGGTGTAGCTGTAGACGAGGGTGATACATCAGGATGCACAAAACGCTAAGTCGATGGAGGCATACCGGCCATAGCATTTGACTGCTCACTACTAGAATCTCCAAGCCTCATGACAGATAACTGAGGAGATGTACTTGTGGGAGATGGAGTACCTGCCGATAAGGGTCGTGCTCGACGAATAGCTTGTAAAGGTAGGTTCTCGTAGCATCGTGAAGGCAATGCCTGTGAAGTAGATGAAGCACCGACTGATTGACGATAATTAGGATAATATTGCAGAGGATCCGCCGTACCAAATGGAACAGCAAATAAATGAGTATCATGGATGATGCGCTCTGGCGCAGAAGAAATAGATCCTGCAATATCCTCAGGATCTATCGGTCTCCTAGACTTCTTCTTCTTAGCCTGTTTAGTCTGGCTAACTCCAAGATGCTCGCGATGTCTATCACCGTCACTGCCTGATGACATCTGTATGAAAATTTACATGTATAATATATATAAAAATCATAAATTAAATAAAATTAGTAAAATACACTTACATATGTACTAGCTAGCTTTCATTCTACATTATTCCTCCTCGCTTGTTTCAATTCCATCATTCTCCCATTCTTCCTCCTCAGTTGTTTCATTTTCATTATCGTCCCATTCTTCGTCATCAAATGATTCATTTTCCTCATTCTCGGATATTTCTTCCTCAACATTCAATATCTCATCATCAGATACTTCTTCTAATATGTGTTGAGGATGTTGTAGTGTGGTTTCGAATTCAACATCAACTTGTTATTGAACAATTGCAACATCATTTTGATACGCCACATCTAAGACATTGTCAATTTCAATTCTTCCCACAAGCTTACTTTTTATAACAACCCAGCAATCAGCTTTGTCTCTACGCAATGGATATGAAGCGTAAAACACCTGTTTAGCATGTTGTGCAATAATAAAAGGATCATAACTTCTGTATTTCCTGGTGTGCTTAACGTCAATTATATTATGTTGATGGTCCACCTTTGTGCCTCTATGTGATGGGTCAAACCACTCACATTGAAACAATACAATCTTCTTATTAGTCCAACCTAAATACCTCACTTCAATATTCTCTTGAATGACACCATAATATTCAATAGTTTGACCAGTACCATTAACATCACCTTGTATATAAACACTATTATTATTTGTTTTATTGTTCCTAGATACTTCTTCAGTTTGAAACTTAAAACCATTGACACAATACTTATTCATTGCCAGTACTTGAGATTCAGGTCCAAGGGCTACTTCTTTCACTAATTGCAAATATTGGACACTTGAGTATTCAGCGTAAACCTACGCAATTGTTATTTCAAGTAATATAATTTAGTATAACATGAATATATTATTAAATACTTAGTGATTGCACACTTACATAGTTCCTCAGTCATTTGGAAAATTCTGTATAGATAGCTTCATTACCCCATGTGTTTACGAACAAGCTGATCATTTTACATTCAAGTATTTCGTTAGTTAATGATCACTTATTAGTATGTAATTTAATAACATATTTTTAACACTTACTTGACATATGATTGAATCTCTGGACGATTAAGCAAAATATGTGTCACAGTTGATTGCATTTTCATATCAATGAAGCCTCGCTTTCTACGCTTTTTAGATCCTCAACCATTTTGATTAAAAAATGATATCGATGGAAATAAAGGATCAATATCACCTTCATCATTGCGATTGGGCCTGTTTCTCCTACATGACACATCATGACCAAAGTAATAAGAATAAAAATCACTTGTTTCTCTCCCAATATGACCTTGAACAAATGATCCTTCAATCCTTCCCTTTTGCTTAATTGTTTGCTTCGAACTACCAATTTTTCTGCATGCATATATGTATATATATGGTAATATATAAAAGACTTGGCGAATATATATAACTTAGTGAATATTTCAAATGGATACATCCATCTTGTTTGAACCGGACCTCCGAGGCGGGCCTCTTGTACAAGGTGAATTGGAAGATGCTCCATCACATCAAAAAAATCACATGGAAATATCTTTTCCAACTTAGTAGTAGTGACAAGAATATTTTCCTCCATTCTATCTAAACTACTCTCCAACAACTTTCCAGAACAGAAATCTTTAAAAAAAAAGACTTATCTCTGTGATTGGTTTCCATATCCTTTCGGGTAGATGGCTAAAAGCGATAGGAATTAAAGTTTTCATGAACACATAACAATCATGACTTTTCATACCTATCAATTTTCCTTCATTCATATCTGCCCGCTTTCCTAAATTCGAAGCATAGTCCTCTGGCATCCTCAAATTTTTAACCCACTCAATAATTTCACGTTTCTCATTCAATGTGAATGAAAAGCTGGCTTTGGGCTTAACTATTTTACCATTCTGTAATTCCTGCAGCCATAACTCTTTTCTCCTACAATATTCCTTTATGTCCATTCTAGCTTTTGGATTGTCTTTTGTCTTACCCTTAACATCCATCATTGTGTTAAACAAATTGTCAAAGTAATTTTTTTCAATGTGCATCACATCTAGATTATGTCGTAGCAGATTGTCCTTCCAACACGGCAACTCCCAAAATATGTTTTGTTTGGTTCAATTATGTTCAACACCATATCCAGGAAGTCTAGAAGGTGAAGCTTCTATAACCTTAGGTAATTGAGAAATTCTCTCCCAAATTTGATGCCCTGTGAGTAATGGAGGTGGGGGGTCACTTTCAAACCAGCACCTGTTTCATAATGCATATTATACATCCACAAACGATGATCCATCTACAAAAATATAGATATTCAATTATGTTATAAATAAAATTTAATAATAATTTTACTAGTAGTAGTCCTAAAACTAGTTTAGTATTGACAAAACCACATTATTTAATTTAACTTATTTAAACAACTTAACAACTTTTTAACTTGAACTAGTTTAGTTTTGATTTAATTCCAACAACTAAATCCATCAACAAAACCACATTATTTAATTTAACTTATTTAAACAACTTAACAACTTTTTAACTTGAACTAGTTTAGTTTTGA
>NC_064293.1:8131135-8162505 GCF_019186545.1 Solanum stenotomum
AATTTAACTACACATCAACAAAAGTTTAATTTAATAAATTTAATTTATCGATCAAGTTAATTTTATAAATTTAAATTATATACCTTCTAATTATATAAATTTAATTTTATTGATCAACAAAAGTTTATCAATATCAAATATAATATATAAATCTTCTTGAATTGATCATCGGTATTTATTTAATTGATAATGTATTTCATAGCTGAACCACTAGTATATGAGACTTGATTTGTTAAACTACTCGAGGAATATATATATAATTAATCAACGTATTTCATACTCCGATGAAGTATCCTTTACATGTCATCATAATTAGGAGGTGATCACTACACTTGACATCCATTCAAGATCAAACGTATATAATAATACTATCTCGCATTTCATACTGGAATGGATTATACGTTAGCTCTTCACCTCTACTACATCATGACATAAGATATTAAGTTTATGATTAGACGACGGACTGATAGGATTTGTACATTACTCTATAAATATAAGTATAATTATCTCCTAATTCATATCAACGTAGTTTCATACTCTAAATATGGATTATAGACATTTATTTATTTATTTCACGAATTCTAACATTTTATTTGGAAAAGTATACAAAATTGTTACACTTTTTGAACAATTAATCGTAGGTGTAAAATGAAATTTTAATATTATGCACAATAGCAAAATTATGATTAATAGGAATATTTTAAACATACCGACTTCCGGATGTCGCTTTTATTAAAAGTAATTAGATATAATAAGAAATACCGACCTCATGAGGTAGGTATCACATTAAATTTTAAGATAAATGAAAAGTAATCATGTTAATTAAATAATATTGACATCAGGAGGTCGGTATTTTATATTAAATTATTTTTTAACTTATATAAAACAGTCATTCGGAGGACGATTTATTTAAAGTTAATTGAAAATATTAATTTATTACATACTATTTAATTTTACCGACATCTGGAAGTCGGTATTATAATTTTTTTTGTTTTTTATTTTATACAAAACCATTCTCCGGAAGACGATTTAAATAAAATTAAATCAAAATATTTCTCAAATTTGTTTTTTATATGGAGAAATGGGGAAAATCGCGTCTGCTAGTGCAGATATTTTTAAAAAGCGACGGACAACGTCTCTATGTCCGTCGCTTTTTTTAAAAAATGATTGACCAACATTTTGACCAAAAAGCGACAGACTAAGAGACATTGTCCTTCGCTTTCTTAAAATATTTGACCAGATATTTTGACCAAGAAGCGACGGACATAAAGATGTTGTCCGTCGCTAATTTAAAAAATAATTAAACAATTAAAATTAATAAAAAGCGACGGACGGCGTAACTTTTTTTAAATTAATAAATAATTATTTTTAATAAAAAGCGACGGACTGCGTCACTATCTGTATAAAATAATTAATTAGCAAAAATACGCGAAAAAAAGCGACAGACTAAGCGATGCCGTCCGTCGCTTTTTTTAAAAAAAATTAAAAAAAAATTTAATTAAAAAGCGACAGACTAAGAGACCCTATCCGTCGCTTTTTAAAAATGTTTGACTAGATATTTTGATCAAAAAGCGACGGACTAAGAGATGCCGTCCGTCACTTTTTAAAAAAACTAATTAATAAAATAAAATAAAAGAGACGGACGACATCTCTTAGTCCGTCGCTTTTTTGGAGCGACGCTGTCCGTCGTTTTTTTGCAATTTTTTAGTAGTGAGTTGTTCTAGAAACAGAGAACTTGGAAGCGAGGGTTTCTATAATGGTGGTGTTCGGGCTAGTGTACACGCACTTCAACTATTCTCCAAGTACCTATGACCTCGCATCAATATAAGTATCGGATAACTTTTCCATCAAGTTTATGCAAATGGGAAGGAATCACCTAATTCTATGGGTAGCGGATAACTCTATTCGCCAAGAATAGATAGATGCAAAGAAATCAAAGTGCTTTTGCTTTTGTTAATATTTGAACTTAAGACCTCATGGTTATCAACCCTCTTCATTGACCACTAAGCAACAATATTTTGTACAAATTACAATATAATCTTTCTTTTTTGATTAGGTAGTAATATTAGAAGGCCAAGGATTAGAACTAATTTGATGCATAGATTTCATATTTCACACAAGTCTATGAGAGAACATTGAAGGAAAATATACAGATTTTTATTGTTTGACCAATTTTCTTAAACTTTGTGTCAAGCGGAACACGGGAGTACATTGCTATTGGATGTTATTTCCACAATAAGAAGCTTCTTAGAAGATACTATTTTACCTTCATGATGCAAATAAGATTCCTTTTATTTTAAGCCATCAAAACACTTAACTTCCCCATGTCTTCAACTGATCAGCTAGAATTCAGGATTACTTACAGTTATGCAGCAAATTAAGTGTCAACTAGTCATGTTGAACAACCAATAGTTATTCAGCTATATTACAGGAACAATTAAGCAAATGTCGCCTCTACAGGAAATAACAATGACCTTAAACTTTATCTCCTATCTGACATCTAGTTGTGTGATGCTTAATTCATTGACAGAAGTTTCGCCGTGCTTGCTAGATGAAGTGTCTGCTTCAGTGGATTGGCTTCTTCCATTGAAAAAGCCTGGCTCTTTAGGCAAGGGTAGTGCAACATCACTACCCAACATGAGCACAACTGACGCCATACTCGGCCTATCTTCTGGACACTGCTGCACACATAATAGACTTACATGGGCTGATCTTTGAACTTCAGACTGATTGCATGACTGCCTTAGTTGTGCATCTATTACTTCCATAACCCGGCTTTCTTTGAAGAGGATCCAGACCTGAATATTTGATATTATGCAGTTAGATGCTATAAGTTTTATATTACTTAACATATAAGATAGACAAGAAGTGCTCTTACATGTCCTAGAAGATTATGGTTATGGTCTGGATGGAAGAACCCTCTATTTCTCTTCCTGCTTAAAATCTCCAATACTAGAACTCCAAAGCTAAATACATCTGATTTCACTGAAAATTTTCCTTCTTCTGCATACTCCGGAGACATGTAACCACTGTGGAATAATGTCAAATAAACAAAGTTGTAAGTAGCTTTTTAGTATACTGCAAATATTTCATTGGTTTAGAGATTATTACTATGTCCCAACAACTCTTTTTGTCATGGCTCCAGTCTCATTTCCTCCGAAACTTCTTGCCATGCCAAAATCAGATATCTTCGGGTTCATATCAGTGTCTAGCAAAACATTGCTAGGTTTAAGATCTCTGTGGATTATCCGCAATCTTGAGTCTTGATGTAGATAGAGAAGTCCGCGAGCAATTCCATTAATAATATGGAAGCACTTAGGCCAATCAAGCAGTGACCTCCTATCTGTATCTGCAAAAATCAGAGCTTATAATAGGATCATTTCAAATATCCAAATCAAAGAACAGATAACCAAATCCGTCTGATGATTGAACTATTTCAAGAGATGATTCATGAAAATCCAAGTGCGTTAAGAGTTGAGAGAAGTGATAACCAACCAAAAAGGAACCAATCCAAGCTATTGTAAGGCATGTACTCATAAACCAACATTTTTTCTTCTGCTTGTATACAACAGCCAAGAAGCTTCACAAGATTCCGATGTTGGAGTTTAGCAATGAAGATAACCTCATTCTTGAACTCAGTCATTCCCTGTGCTGAGTATCTTGAATTTCTCTTAACTGCAATTTCTTGTCCATCTTTGAGTACACCCTAGGTTTTCAAAGACAATTTAGTTGAATGAGATATTTGACTGACAAATAATAAACTAGAGCTTGACATAGTTGTTTAGTTAAAATAGGAAAATGACAAATAAATTTTCTTACCGAAACTTGTGTTTCCCTTTTAAAGGCCCGGAAATTGTTTTCCAGGCAGTTAGTATTGATACATATATTTGTAATTACAATTATTGTCAGTGGTAGTTAATCTGTTAAATATCAGTTAGTTAGAATTGTTGGGTTTTAAAGGTGTGAACAGGAAATGAAGGGTTGTGACTCTTGAAGAGTTGTGACTATGCCGAAGGGTTGTGAACTTTATGAAAGGTTGTGTCCTTTCTAAAGGATTGTGACCGTTTGAAAGGTTATGCCTTTTCCAAAGTGTTGCGACCTTTCTGAAAGGTTGTCTTCTTTCTGAAAGGTCGTCTTCTTTCCAAAGAGTTGTGACCTTTACCCTTTGTTGGCTATAAATAGAGAGGTTTTCTCTCATTTTTCTATATCGAATTCTTCCATTCTTTTGCATACATTTCTTACAAAACAAAATCGATCGATCGTGACTCTGTTTGTGATTCGTTGCTGTCATTTTGAGTTCGTTGAAATTATCAAAGTTTGAGGTACCGCTACTTCTTTAATGGTTAATCCGTTTTCTCTTGGGAGGAATTAATCTGCAACCTTGGGTACTTGAGGGGATTAAATTTCTTAAGGACACACAGTGGGTTCTGTGGACTCGGATAGTTCTTTGTGTTTTTCTTTTCATCTTTTATTATTTCTGGTTTGCTAATCTGAATACAGGAGATAACAAGCTTAAGAAATTTATTGTTGGTATTTTCTGTGGTAAGGAAATTACTTCTATTTTCTGTGTTCTTTTTATGGGGAAAGAAAAAGAAGAAAAAGAGAATTATTTTATCATATGATAAAAGAGATTTGGGATTAATTAGTACTACTTTAATATGTTCGAGTATATTTTTTGTAGTAAGTTTTCCTTGGATGGGTAAGATTATTTTTATTTTCTTCCCAAGTGCATTCAAGCATTGCACCCCTTCAGTTTTCTTTTCAATGAGAAAAGTTATTTTGTGCTTAAAGGCTAAGATGAACACTTTAATTTTTTCCCAATATTCTTGGTTTTATATAACTATGAGAAGAAGTAAATAATAAATGTTGTCTCCTAACAATATTTGAACATGAGTTTAGTTTTTTGTTGAAATTAAATGTCTTCTTGAGGAAAATAGGAATATGATGGAAACTGAGAAAAGAAAAAAAATTAGCAAGAAAAGTGACTTGCATGGAATTATTGCTGACAGATAGAATATGATTCAATGAGAGTAAAAATCAGGTTCTATCTTTATTTTTCTTGATTATTATTTTCTTTTTCTATACTTTATAAGTTATGAAATTTATTTCATAAATGTTAGTATAGATGATCATTATGTGATGATCTCAGAATATATCTTTATTATTATTAATATGTATTTTGTTTAGAGGAGGAAAAATAAAACTTTTGTAGTTTTCTATTCCATGTGAAATTTGATTGTGTTTGACTTTTGGAGATTTTTTTCTCCTTTGATTTGAAGAATATAAGAACTTCACGAACAAATCAGATTGTGCATTGGTTTGAATAATATAGAAACTTCACCAATTTGTTAAATACTATGTTTGAATGAATATTTTGACTTGAAGAGTACAAAATCTTCATCAGGAATATTAAGGCTAAATGATTGAAAAAAATAAAATCTTCATCATTAGCTCGAAACAATGTTGTATTTGAGGTTTCTGGAGATTAAAACCTTTTTGGTTTACTACTATGTGTGAATGTGAAACTGATTCGAAGAATATTAAAACTTCATCAGAATTCAAGGTTCATTCGGTTAACGATTAGAAGAATATAAAAACTTCATCGTTAAACTACAAAGAAGTTGTATAAAGATTGAATCTTTATTGTTAGTATTCTAAATACTAAGTGGTTTGTTTAGTTGTGACAAAAAGGGGAAAAAGACACTAGTGACATAAAATTAGTGGTTTTTGTGCCTGCAATGGGTGTTTATATGGATTAAACCTCTAAAAAAAGGCTTCGTGTTGCCAATGTGTAAGCATGGGAAAAAATATGTGGAAAATAATTTGAAATACTTGAAAAATATTTTTGAAAACATATTTAAAATGTGGGGGGTTCTTTACTTGTCATAAAGACAACATTAGACTTACTATCTAATTTAAATTTGAAAGTACAAGATATGAAATTTAATGACAATCTTGTATTATGTTAGACTCACAAAATTCTTGGAGTATATTTGATATTGTGGTCATTGAGTCTCTCTTTAGTAGTATATGATATGACTAGTATAAAACCACAAAAGGATATTACTCATTGAAAAGAATTGTATTCTTTGATGAAAAGTTTCACTTTAAAATGTTGTGATTTTTCATGAAAAGATATGTCTATTAAATTTTTTTTATAGACATGAACATTGTTGAAAAGTGATATGTTATGTTTGTGTTGTAAAACAAACATTTAGGTCATATTGCCCTTACTGACAATTGCACTAGATACTGTTATGTTTATTTTCTGAATGGTAAGGATGAAACAATAGAAACATATTGGCAATATAAAACTGAAGTTGAAAATCAGTTTGATAAAAAGATTGTCATTATTAGAAGTGGTAGATGTAGAGAATATGAATCTTCTTTTGCAGAAATATATTTGGAAAATGGAATCATCCATCAAATTACTGCACATTCTTACCTCAATCTAATGAAATTGTTGACAGGAAAAAACCGAACTTTGAAGGAAATGTTGAATGTCCTATTTATCAGTTCAGGTTTACCACAAAATTTGTGGGGGGTGCTATCATTATAGCAAAAGAGAACAAAAAAAAATTGTCTGTTCATAAAGAGAGAAACAAAAAGTTTTGTTTGTTAGTAAAGGGAGTAACAAATAATAATAAAAAACATTTGTTTGTTAAGAAAGGGAGCAACAGAAAGTTGTGTTTGTTTAGTCTTTGTTGTATCTTGATAGAGAATTGTTTGTCATCCCTTAAAGTTTATACAAACAATAACTCTTGAAAGATATTGATCAAACAATTTCCAATACAGTCTATTTCATATGAGAAATGGAAATAAGGGAACTATTCCCAAACGGGACAAAATAGGACCTAAGACTTTGAATTGTATGTTCATTGGATATGCTACAAATAGTAAAGCATGTCGATTTATGGTTCATAAGTCCGAACTGTTGGATAGTCAAGTGAAGGGTCTAAACGACCTTGGAAAGAACCAAAGGAGAATGTACTTAATAAAGAGATTCAGAGGCGTAGTAAATGTCAATGGACAAATTACTTCTTACGAGTTTGATTTTTTAACATTTCTTCTTGAAAATGAGTCTCATATATTCTAAAAGTTATGTCCTTTGTGGACTCATTCTCTTTGAGAAAAGATTGTCAATAGTAAGATAGATTGTGACCGTTTGAAAGGTTATGCCTTTTCCAAAGTGTTGTGACCTTTACCCTTTGTTGGCTATAAATAGAGAGGTTTTCTCTCATTTTTCTATATTGAATTCTTCCCTTCTTTTGCATACATTTCTTACAAAACAAAATCGATCGATCGTGACTCTGTTTGTGATTCGTTGCTGTCATTTTGAGTTCGTTGAAATTATCAAAGTTTGAGGTACCGCTACTTCTTTAATGGTTAATCCGTTTTCTCTTGGGAGGAATTAATCTGCAACCTTGGGTACTTGAGGGGATTAAATTTCTTAAGGACACACAGTGGGTTCTGTGGACTCGGATAGTTCTTTGTGTTTTTCTTTTCATCTTTTATTATTTCTGGTTTGCTAATCTGAATACAGGAGATAACAAGCTTAAGAAATTTATTGTTGGTATTTTCTGTGGTAAGGAAATTACTTCTATTTTCTGTGTTCTTTTTATGGGGAAAGAAAAAGAAGAAAAAGAGAATTATTTTATCATATGATAAAAGAGATTTGGGATGAATTAGTACTACTTTAATATGTTCGAGTATATTTTTTGTAGTAAGTTTTCCTTGGATGGGTAAGATTATTTTTATTTTCTTCCCAAGTGCATTCAAGCATTGCACCCCTTCAGTTTTCTTTTCAATGAGAAAAGTTATTTTGTGCATAAAGGCTAAGATGAGCACTTTAATTTTTTCCCTATATTCTTGATTTTATATAACTAGGAGAAGAAGTAAATAATAAATGTTGTCTCCTAACAATATTTGAACATGAGTTTAGTTTCTTGTTGAAATTAAATGTCTTCTTGAGGAAAATAGGAATATGATGGAAACTGAGAAAAGAAAAAAAATTAGCAAGAAAAGTGACTTGCATGGAATTATTGCTGACAGATAGAATATGATTCAATGAGAGTAAAAATCAGGTTCTATCTTTATTTTTCTTGATTATTATTTTCTTTTTCTATACTTTATAAGTTATGAAATTTATTTCATAAATGTTAGGATAGATGATAATTATGTTCAGAATATATCTTTATTATTAATAATATGTATTTTGTTTAGAGGAGGAAAAATAAAACTTTTGTAGTTTTCTATTCCATGTGAAATTTGATTGTGTTTGACTTTTGGAGATTTTTTTTATCCTTTGATTTGAAGAATATAAGAACTTCACGAACAAATCAGATTGTGCATTGGTTTGAAGAATATAGAAACTTCACCAATTTGTTAAATACTATGTTTGAATGAATATTTTGACTTGAAGAGTACAAAATCTTCATCAGGAATATTAAGGCTAAATGATTGAAAAAAAATAAAATCTTCATTATTAGCTCGAAATAGTGTTGTATTTGAGGTTTCTGGAGATTAAAACCTTTTTGGTTTACTACTATGTATGAATGTGAAACTGTTTCAAAGAATATTAAAACTTAATCAGAATTCAAGGTTCATTCGGTTAACGATTAGAAGAATATAAAAACTTCATCGTTAAACTAGAAACAAGTTGTATAAAGATTGAATCTTTATTGTTAGTAATCTAAATACTCAGCGGTTTGTCTAGTTGTGATAAAAAGGATAAAAAAAACACTAGTGACATAAAATTAGTGGTTTTTGTGCCTGCAATGGGTGTTTATATGGATTAAATCTCCAAAAGAAGGCTTTGTGTTGCCAATGACTAAGCATGGGAAAAAAATATGTGAAAAATATTTTTGAGAACATATTTAAAAAGTGGGGGGGGGGGGGTTGTTTACCTGTGATAAAGACAAAATTAGACTTACTATCTAATTTAAATTTGAAAGTATAAGATATGAAATTTAATGACAATCTTGTATTATGTTAGACCCACAAAATTCTTGGAGTATATTTGATATTGTGGTCGTTAAGTCTCTCTTTACTAGTATATGATATGACTAGTATGAAACCACAAAATTATATTATTTATTGAAAATAATTCTATTCTTTGATGAAAAAGTTTCACTTTAAAATATTGTGATTTTTCATGAAAAGTTATGTCTATTTAAAATTTTTTTTCTTATAGACATGAACATTGGTGAAAAGTGATATGTTATGTTTGTGTTGTAAAACAAACATTTGGGTAATATTGCCCTTATTGGACCAATGAGACTATGATCATGGGTAATTCTATAACAAATTGAATGTTATGGAAAGGTCCTTATGAAAAGGACATATAACAAGGTATTGACTCTAAAACAATGTCTGTATTTGAGAAAGTTATAAAAAAAAAGTAAAGAACAAAATATATGTGGGAAAAGGTTACCTCACAGAAGGTATTTTCAAACTTAGTATTTTTGCTTGTTCTTACTTACTTGATTCAAATTGTTTGTGACATAAATGCTTGGGACATGTCAATTACAAAACCTTGCAAAAACTAATCAACTTAGAAGTTTTTCCTAACTTCTAGTGCAATAAATCAAAATGTCAACTATGTGTTATTGAAAGGAATTTTAATACCTTAGAATTGATTTACACTGACTTTTGTGATATGAAGTCAACACCATCTTGTGGTGGGAAAAAGTGTTTCATAAATTTTATTGACAATTGCACTAGATATTGTTATGTTTATTTGCTGAATAGTAAGGATGAAGCAATGGAAACATATTGGCAATATAAAACTGAAGTTGAAAATCAGTTGGATAAAAAGATTGTCATGATTAGAAGTGGTAGATATAGAGAATATGGATCTTCTTTTGCAGAAATATATTTGGAAAATGGAATCATCCATCAAATTACTGCACATTCTCACCTCAATCTAATGAAATTGTTGACAGGAAAAAAACTGAACTTTGAAGGAAATATTGAATGTCCTATTTATAAGTTCAGGTTTACCACAAAATTTGTGGAACAACAAAAAAATTTGTCTATTCATAAAGAGAGAAACAAAAAGTTTTGTTTGTTAGTAAAGGGAGTAACAAATAATAAAAAAAACGTTTGTTTATTAAGAAAGGGAGCAACAGAAAGTTGTGTTTGTTCAGTCTTTGTTGTATCCTGATAGAGAATTGTTTGTCGTCCCTTAAAGTTTATACAAGCAATAACTCTTGAAAGTAGTGATCAAACAATTTCCAATACAGTCTATTTCATATGAGAAATGGAAATGAGGGAACTATTCCCAAACGGGTCAAAATAGGACCTAAGACTTTGGATTGTATGTTCATTGGATATACTACAAATAGTAAAGCATGTCGATTTATGGTTCATAAGTTCGAACTGTTGGATAGTCAAGTGAAGGGTCTAAACGACCTTGGAAAGAACCAAAGGAAAATGTACTTAATAAAGAGATTTGGAGGCGTAGTAAATGTCAATGGACAAATTACTTCCTATGAGTTTGATTTTGTAACATTTCTTCTAGAAAATGAATCTCATTTATTCTAAAAGTTATGTCCTTTGTGGACTCATTCTCTTTGAGAAAAGTCTGTTAATAGTAAGATATATTCAATCTTGAGCAACCATACTTGAGAGTTGGTTGATCTTCCTCCAGGAAATAAATTTTTAGATTCAAAGTGGATCTACAAAAGGAAAAGAAAGTTGATGAAACTATTGACAAATACAAAGACAGACTTGTTGTCATAGGCTTTAGGCAATAAGAAAGCCTTGTTTGACAGATAGTTGCACTAACTAGGATTCCATCAATTTAGATGTTAATTGCGCTAGTTGCGAAATATGGCCTTCAAATTCATCAAAATGGATGTGAAAACATTTTTTAAAATGGAAAATTGGAGGAAGAAATTTACATGGAACAATCCGAGGGTTTGTGGTTCCTAGTAAAGAAAAGAAAGTCTGTAAACTTGTTAAGTCACTTTGTGGACTAAAAACAAGCTCCCAAATAATGACATGCGAAGTTTGACCAACCTATGTTGGCAAATGAATTCAAGATTAATGAATGTGATAAATGTTTTTACATTAAAGACACTCCAAATCACAAGGTCATTGTTTGTTTTTATGTTGATGACATGTTGATCATCAAAAGAGACATTTCTAATGTAAATGCTACTAAGCATATGCTAGAAAGTAACTTCGATATGAAAGACATTAAAGTTACTGATGTGATTGAGAAGGTACTTGACAAGTTCACGTATTTGGATTTCAATATTGTCAAGACTCCAATAAATATGAGTTTTGTACTTCAAAAGCATGAAGGCAAAAGCAACTCACAATTGGATTATGCTAGAGTATTGAGAAGTATGATATATATCATAAAGTATACGCGATCAGATATAGCATGTGCTATTACTGAACTGAGTTGGTTCACGAGTAATCTCAATTAAACTCATTGGATGCCAATGAAAAGAGTTTTGGAGTATTTAAAACATACTTAAAAAACACTATTGGTTTGCATTATAACTAATATTCATGTAACGACCCTAAAAACGAACTAGTGAAACTAGAGCCTCACATGTGAGTTTGGAGTTGAGAACTTGATGAAATGATGAGAAATGACCGTGACGTCCGGAAACTAGTCATTTGAACTAGTGAGTTGTAAGGGTCAACTTTAAATGGTCATATCTTTTAGCTCAAAATGAATTAGGTGGACCTTTACCTATCCAATTAAAGGTCTTTGAGTCCTCTTTCCAATGCCACCGAGTTTGCCCAATTCTGACCTTGGAGTAAAAAGTTATGCCCGAAATATTGAAGCACTGTCAGGCTGAAAAAAAAGGGCGAATAAGACAGGAAGGGGCAGAATTTTAAAGTTAAGACTTTATGGGTCCTTAGTCCTTTTCCAAAATTGACCCTATGTTATTTTATTCTTTTCCTAGCAACTATAAGACCTTTTTATGACTTAATTCCTTTCATTTAAGTCACTCCTCTTAGAATTAAAAAGAAACCCATCTCCTTTCATATATTTCTTTCAAGTTCAAGGAAGAAGAAAGGTGAAGAACTAGGGTTTCAATTGGAGGCTTCTTTCATTGATTTTCGTGGGCTTTCTCAATGTTAAGGTATGGGGACTCTTTATCTTTGATCCCTTTTCAATCAAAGAGCTAATTCAAAGTATTTTCAAAGTTCTTCAAAAATCCTAAAGTCCTAATTTCGATTCTAGCATGGGTTCTTGCATAAAAAGGGTTTTAAATGATGATTTACATTGTTATTAATGATTATTAATGGTGTTTAGAAAGATATCCCCATGAACCCATGTTTTCTCAAATTCTCTAAATTTCACCATAAAGTGGGTGTATTGATTTTGAGTAGATGATTATAAAAATTTTGTTTAGTATGGTATGGGCTGTTCATATATGGTATTATCTATGTGAATTGTTAAGAATCTTTATTGAATTGAAGGATGTGGGATGTTGGCCTTGAATGGGCAAAAATTGTGAATTTGTCTTCATGTTGATTATGGGCTTATGCTTAGCTTAAAGGGTATAGTTGAATACCATAATTACCTATGCTTTCTATTGTGAATTGTTTGATCATGAGAATGGTGAAGGTGACTTGGAAAGGATGGTAAGTTGACCTACTTTATGAATAATGTTGAATTAGTAGGGAATTGAGTAATGTTGGTTATGTCTTTGGAGAATGGTAAGATGGCTTAATCTCTTAGTATTGATATAATTGTTATTGATTGATTTGATCCACCTTTGGTGGAGGTGGTTATTTGTTGTATTATTGTGACTTGAGGCCATGAAGGGCATTATATAAATGTTATTATATTGTTGTATTATTATACACATATGAGGCTATATGTAAAGTCCTATGTGAAGCTATATGTGAATGTATGATGAGAATGAGTTTTATGTGAAGTTATATGTGAAGGTATGATATGAATGAGTTTTATATGAAGCTATATGTGAAGGTATGATGAGAATGAGTTTTATGTGAAGCTATATGTAAAGGTATGATGTGAATGAGTTTTATGTGATCTTGTGATGATCCTATGTAAAGTGGATAGCATTGTGAGTTAAAGTATGACTTCTCATGATGTATATATGAAATGATGTTGGATTATGAAGTATCCTTAAATGAAAATATTGTGACTTGGTTGGTAGACTAAAGTGTCCCTCCTTGTTACTTAAAGTCTTGAATGCATAAATGTGTGAAGTGGGCAGAACTAAGAAATGGTGCCCTTTCTATAAATGCTAAAAGAGGAATTCTAGGCCAAGACTTGAATTGACAAAACTAAGAAATGGTGCCCTTTCATAAGTCTAGCTTTCCTAAGTAAATGTAAAACCATGAAATCGGTAGACCTAATGGTGGTAGCCCTTCTCATGTGTGAAATGATGAACCTTGGACCGGTAGGCTTAAGGCACCCTTAATGAAAAATCGGTAGGCCTAAGGCACCCTTCCAGGGGGATTTAATGAGCTATCCTTAATGAACCTTGATCGGTAGATCCTTGTGGTGCCCTTCTTGGTAGATGTGCTATGGGTCGGTAGACCTAATGATGGTGCCCTCTCTAGCACATACATGTGAATGAAATTACTTTATGGGAACTAAGGCTAAGCACCGAGTGGATATGGTTAAGATGGTAGCTCTCCCGAGTATGAGGCAAGAGTACAATGAACATCTTTGGATATCCCCTAAACCATGTGCCTACATGGGATGTGTCCTAGTTCTACCCTTGGCAAGTAGAACACCTTCCACGGTGTAGGGTTTTATGACACCGGATTCCATGTCTAGCTCGCATGGTCTATGTCGGTTAATGCCTATTCCCATCATGTGGGATGTGCACTCTAGTTATTGGATAGGTTCTACAACGTGTAGGTAGTAGTATGGGATGCTATCTACACATGGCACGAGTAGGCTTTGAAGATACTAAAGTGAGTTCCCTAAGTCTAACGACTATTATGTGAAAGTCCCCTTATGTACATGAATGTCTCCAAAATGGTTTCTTAAAGAATGTTGGTCTATTGATGTTATGTTGTAAAGGAAATGTCCTTATCTAAGGTAATCTTGGGGAACACTTAAGTGTGCTTGAAGAGGTTGTATGGGCGGTCACTTCTTGTCTCACTCAAGTGTGTCTTAAGATTATATTAGGTAGAGGTCCTATGGTAATGAAATGACATGTGTTCTTTTAAAGTTAAGCTTGGGTTGTATATGGACATATGTTGAGTATATGTATGGTTGGCTATGGTCTTATATGTTAATGTTGACTTGTATTATGTCTCTTATACTTATAAAGGAAAAGTTTTATCAAATGATATGAAAGCATTTACATCCTTGAAAATGTCCTTTTTGGCATGTTTTTGCATGGTCTCCATACTTAGTACTTAATTGTGCTAACCCCTTTCTTTCCCTTTTTGGACTAAAGTGTAGGGATTTGGAGATGATGACATGTCATGGCTATTTGATAATTTCTAAGTGTTAAAGATGAAGACTTGGTGAGTCCTCATATATTCGAGGACAATACCTCATATGTTCTTTTATGTCTTTTTAGTATTGTTTAAGTTGTGTATGGGATTAGTCCCAAATTTTGTACTCTAAAGTATTAGATGGTTTTGAGACATCATGTATAAAGTCTAGAATGTCTTCCGCTTGCTATTGTTTCTTTTTTTATGAGATGTTTTCTTGGTAAATAAAGTTTTTAATTCCTTATGGTTTTAGTGTCTATGCGATGAATGAATTGCTAAGAGGCTTGTATTAGACCTCTTCGAGGTCGAGTACGCCGGTTACGACTAGGGGGTGATCCCGAGTCATGACAATTCAACAGTATTGGAAGAATATAGTGATGCAAATTGAATCACCAGGTCAAATGAAGTAAAATCCACGAGTGGATATGTATTTACTCTTGGTGGAGGAGCAGTCTCTTGGAAATCTTCCAAACAAAGATGTATCGCTCGCTCTACTATGAAATCTGAGTTTATCACTCTAGATAAGGCCGGTAAAGAAGTTGAATGACTCCAAAATTTCTTGAAAGATTTTCGGCCCAAACCTTTTAGCTCCACTATGCATACACAGTGTGAGTTAATTTGCAATAGGTAAGGCATGGAGCATGATGTATAACAGAAAGTCTCATCATAAATGATGTAGACATAATATCGTTAGAGAACTACTCTCTAGTGAAATTATCATAATTGACTATGTAAAGTCAAAGGATAATGTGTCGAATCCACTTATAAAAGGCCTAACTAGAGAGGGAGTTGATAGATTATCAAAGGGAATGGTACTATGGCCGAGAACAAGTCATTGTGGCAGTAATTTTACCTAGAAGACTGGAGATCCCAAGATCTAGGTTCAAGGAGATCAAACAAAGTCATTGATGATGGTTCAACATTGTTAAAATATTTTTTATGGTCCATTCTCATGATAAGACAATTTTCAGTAACAAGGATAAAGGCATTAGGACTTTTTAATGATTTCTAAGTTTGATACAGGGTATATCAAATGGTGTATCTACGGGATAACACATTTAGAAGTCACCTATGTAAGTGTGAAGTGTAAGCCGCTTCAAGGAGAATCTAGTAAGGCCAGTTCTCTACGCACTTATAAACCGAGACGTGTTCATGGCTGAAACAAACAAAACAATGAGAACCAAAAACAGTTCAAGGGTTGATTGTGTGACTAATGTTGTCTAGGTATACACCAAAGCTCGACGGTTCAAAGATATCAAATCTACCGATTGACCGAGTATATCCGATATATGTTCACTATCGAAAGTTCAAAGGGAAACCCACTTATCCAGAGGCAATCAATCTTTAATTACGAATCACACAGTTTTTCATGCATATGTTTTAACAATAGCCATTCCTTATTCATGTGGGGGATTGTTGGGTTTTAAAGGTGTGAACAGGAAATGAAGGGTTGTGACTCTCCTGAAAAGTTGTGCCTATGCCGAAGGGTTGTGAACTTTATGAAAGGTTGTGTCCTTTCAAAAGGATTGTGACCGTTTGAAAGGTTATGCCTTTTCCAAAGTGTTGGTACCTTTCTGAAAGGTTGTCTTCTTTCTGAAAGGTTGTCTTCTTTCCAAAGGGTTGTGACCTTTACCCTTTGTTGGCTATAAATAGAGAGGTTTTCTCTCATTTTTCTGTATCGAATTCTTCCCTTCTTTTGCATACATTTCTTACAAAACAAAATCGATTGATCGTGTCTCTGTGTGTGATTTGTTGCTGTCATTTTGAGTTTGTTGAAATTATCGAAGTTTGAGGTACCGCTACTTCTTTAATGGTTAATCCGTTTTATCTGGGGATGAATTAATCTGCAACCTCGGGTACTTGAGGGGATTAAATTTCTTAAGGACACACAGTGGGTTCTGTGGACTCGGATAGTTCTTTGTGTTTTTCTTTTCATCTTTTATTATTTCTAGTTTGCTAATCTGAATACATGAGATAACAAGAGTTAGCCTCTAGCTTAACTGTCAATTTTAAGTCAGTAAAGATAGGTTAGATATTTTGTTCATACTTTGTGTATATATATACTTTGGATATTCAGAAAATTGATTCAGTTAAGCATTCCACCAAATGTCTGTCTCTCTTCTCGGCAAATCGCCATTACAACAAAGTCAGATTATTCATCACCGCAAGCACTCTCGCTTAACTGCTACTTGTCTTTGCTTGCTTACTTCTAAAGCAAGCCAGACTGAAGACAGTACCTTTGCTCTTTTTATGGGTTTCCACGTTAATTAACTACAATTGGTATAAGAGCTTTTTATTCTTGAGGGACTTGTGTGTGTTCATTAATATGTTTTAGTGAATTCCATGGACGGAGAAGTAAGTTTTTCTTCAATGGCACCACCAGCTTTTAATGGAGAAATTTATTAGATCTGGGCAGTCAGAATGTAGACATATCTAGAAGCTTTGGATCTCTGGGAAGCTGTAGAAGATGATTACGAGATTGTTCCGTTACCAAACAATCCCACAATCGCGCAGATTAAAAATCACAAGGAAGGAAAACCATGAAATCAAAGGCAAAGGCATGCTTGTATACAATAGTTTCATCCACCATCTTTACTCGTATTATGTCCCTGAAGTCAGCAAAAGAAGTATGGGATTATCTCAAGACTGAGTATGAAGGAGATGAAAGAATTCGAGGGATGCAAGTGCTACATTTAGTGTGTGATTTTGAGCTGTAAAAGATGAAGGAAAGTGAAACCATAAAGGAGTATTCTGACCGACTTCATAATATAGAAAATTGAGTCAGATTGTTGGGTTCCACTTTTAACGATTCAAGGATTGTGGAGAAAATCCTTGTAACAGTACCTGAAAAGTTTGAGGCTACTGTTACAACCTTAGAAAATACTAAGGACTTGTCCAAAATTACACTAGCGGAGCTCTTAAGTGCTTTTCAAGCACAAGAGCAACGACGTGTAATGAGACAGGAAGGAGTTGTTGAAGGAGCCCTATTAGTTAAACATCAAGATGATGGAAGAAACAAGAAGAAGCAGGACAAGAAGATACCAGGACAAAATAGTGAGAATTTTGCTAAAAGCAAGAAGGCTAGCTATCCTCCTTGTCGGCATTGTGAAAAAAAAGGTCACCCTCCTTTCAAATGTTGGAGGAGACCTGATGCAAAATGCAACAAGTGCAATCAACAGGGTCATGAAGCTGTAATTTGTAAAGCCAAAATTCAGAAGCCTGAAGTTGAAGCTCAAGTTGTTGATCGAGAAGAAGATCGCCTTTTTTGTTGCAACTTGTTTCACAAGCCTAGATTCAAGTGAAAGTTGGTTAATTGATAGTGGTTGCTCTAACCACATGACATCTGATAAGATTTTGTTCAAAGAATTGTGGAACACTGAGACAAAGAAATTTGAATTGGAAATGGTGAGTGTCTTGCTGTGAAAGGCAAGGGCGCCATAGCCATTACCAGTGGCTCTAGAACTAAGCTTATCGCAAATGTTTTGTATGTTCCAGACCTTGATAGAAACCTTCTCAGTGTTGGTCAATTAATGGAGAATGGATTCAATCTATTCTTCAAAAACAAAACTTGTGTGATAGAAGATCCATCAGGCGATGAGATATTCAAGGTCAAAATGGAGGGGAGGTATTTCCCGCTCAATCCTTTGGAAGAAGAGCAGACAACTTTTCTTATGACAGACAACTCTACAGAAGTTTGGCATAAAAGAATGGGTCATTTTCATCATCAAGGTATGATGTTCTTGCAAAGAAAGGAACTTGTGAATGATCTACCAAGATTGCAGAATCGGTGGACAGATTGCCAAGCTTGTTTACTTGGAAAGTGAACAGGCTGCCCTTTCCCAAAACAACTTGGAGAGCATAAAAAAAGCTTCAGCTCATTCATACAGACTTGTGTGGACCTCATAGAACACCATCTTTAAATGGTAGTCTTTACTACATTGTATTTATTGATGATCTAACAAGACTGACTTGGATTTTTTTCTTAAAATTCAAGTCTGAGGTAGCTGATGTGTTTTGGAATTTTAAGGCAAAAGTGGAAAATCAAAGTTGCTGCAAAATTCAGACTTTAAGTTCTGATAATGGGAAGGAGTACACTTCAAATTAGTTCAAATTACTCTGTGACAGAGCTGGTATAGAACATCAGCTAACAGTCCCTTATACTCCACAACAAAATGGAGTTAGTGAGCGAAAAAACATAGGTATAATGGAGATGACTAGGTGCATGCTACATGAGAAACATCTACCAAAAGGGTTCTGGGCGGAGGCTGCCAATATTGCTGTTTTTTTGCAAAACAGACTTCCTTCTAGATCTGTAAAGGATAAAACACCATATGAAGCATGGTATGGTCATAAACCCTCATTGTAATTTCTCAGAATTTTTGGCTACTTGTGTTTCTCTTATATACCACAGGTTAAAAGAGATAAGCTTGACAAGAAGGCAGTTCTTGGCATCTTTATAGGCTACAATGTTTTCTCCAAAGCATATAAGGTCTATAAAC
Source organism: Solanum stenotomum (assembly GCF_019186545.1). Classification (NCBI taxonomy): domain Eukaryota; kingdom Viridiplantae; phylum Streptophyta; class Magnoliopsida; order Solanales; family Solanaceae; genus Solanum; species Solanum stenotomum. The sequence goes on from NC_064293.1 coordinate 8,150,089, forward strand.
CTCAAACAGAGAAAATTGTCGTAAGTAGAGATGTCCACTTCATTGAGGACCAGCACTGGAACTGGGAGAAGCCTGAAAACAATCCACCAGTTGACAGTCTATTAGATCCAACAGATCTAGTAGATGATCCTCCTATTAGAGGCATGCAGTGTTAGATAATTGGCATTTTTTCCAGCTTATTATTTTTACTGTTTTTTACTTATTTCAGTTTAGTGCTTCCTATTTTCTAGCTAGACTTAGTCAACTTTAGTTGCTCAACTTTCTGAAGTTAGTGGCCCCTTTAATGGATGTTAGTGGCCCCTTTTATGGTTGTTAGTGGTACATGTTTTTATTTAGTTTTAACATCCACTCTGTAAGTGGCTACTAGATAGGAAATGGTTAGGTTTTTCCTTGTATATATTCAGATCTTATGCAAATTAATACATAGCTAGAATTTTATAAGTTCACTCTATTTTTATTCTTCAAATCAGTTTCTTGAGTATTTTTGTTCTAATAGTGGTGTCAGAGCCTCTAGTTGATCTTAAAGGACCAAAAAGTTTTGACCTACAACACAAATGACATCCAACAACCTACCTTTAAATCCACCATTCACTTTCACCGGTGAAAATTACCAAATCTGGTCTGTGAAGATGCAAGCTTTTCTGGAAGCCTATGAACTTTGGGAAACTGTGACGAAAGATAAACCATTTGCTTCTCTACCAACAAATCCTACTTTGGCTCAAATCAAATTCAACAACGAAGAGAAGACAAAGAAATCTAAAGCCAAGTCGCTTATGCAGAATGTTGTGGCAGATTCTGTGTTTTACAGAATCATGGCTTGCAAAACAGCAAAAGAGGCTTGGGATAGGTTGAAAGAAGAATATCAAGGCAGCGATAGAACACGTCAAATACAAGTGTTGAACCTGAAAAGAGAGTTCAAGTGCTTGAATATGCAGGACGATGAGACAATTAGTAAGTATGCTGATCGAATCTCCTTAATTGTTAATAACATTAGACTTGTTGGTGAAGAATTTACAGACAAACGAATTGTGGAGAAAGTTCTTGTGACTCTTCTTGAGAGGTTTGAATCTAAGATTTCCTCTCTGAAGAATCCAAGGACCTGGGCAAACTTTCATTAGGTGAACTAATGAGTGCTCTTCAAGCACAAGAGCAAAGAAGGACTATTAGACGGGACAAGTTCACTGAAGGAGCTTTCTCTATACAAAAACAAATATTTGGTAAAGGAAAGCAATAGGTCGACCAAAAGAATAAGGGCAAGCATGATGGAGGAAATAATAGTGGAGATGTGAAGCAGAAGTTCCCTCCGTGCAAACATTGTAAAAGAACTACACCTCTGGAGAAGTACTGTTGGTGGAGAGTCGATGCTATATGCGACAACTGTAAGTAGACGGGGCACATATCCAAGGTCTGCAAATCAAGAGCAAAGGCCTCTGGTGCTTTGCAAGCACAAGTAGCAGAAGCTGCAGATGTACATGAGGAGCAACTCTTTGGAGTTTCATACTTTTCAATCAATGAATCCTCTGATTCATGGCTTCTTGATAGTGGTTGCACACATCACTTGTGCAATGATGCTGAAATGTTCAAATTCCTCGATGATACATACAAATCTAAAGTAAAAGTGGGAAATGGTGAGGCAGTAGAAGTCAAAGGCAGAGGTACATTGTCTATCTCAACAATATTAGGTATCAAAAATATTCCTGATGTTTTGTACACACCTGATATGAGTCAAAAATTGTTGAGTATTGGACAAATGCTTGAAAATAATTATTCTCTGCATTTTAAGAATCGTGAATGTGTTGTTTCTGACCCTTTTGGAGTAGAATTATTTTATGTCAAGATGAGCAAGAGAATGTTTTCAGTTGATTGGGAGAAAATAACTGAGCATGCTTACACTATTACTTCACAAACATGTACAAACCTATAGCACAAAAGGTTTGGTCACTTCAATCTGAGAAGCATTGTAGAGATGAAAAAGAAGGAGCTAGTGGAAAATATGCCTGAATTTCTTTCTAATGCTCAAGTTTGTGAAACTTGCCAACAGGGAAAGCAAACAAAATTGCCATTTCAAGCAAATCAAGTATGGAGAGCTAACCAGAAACTTCAGCTCATTCATACGAATGTTTGCGACCCAATGAAAATAGATTCATTGAGTGGTAACAAATACTTTCTCCTTTTTATTGATGACTACACCAGAATGTGTTGGGTTTATTTCATTAGACTGAAGAGTGAAGTCTTTGATGTTTTTAAACAATTTAAAGCTTTAGTAGAAAATCAATGTAATCTTAGTATTAAGGCTTTAAGGTCTGACAATGGAGGAGAATATACTTCTTCTTAGTTTGTGGAGTTTTGTAATAGCACAGGTATTGAACGCCAATTGACATTACCATACACTCCACAACAAAATGGCGTGTCTGAAAGGAAGAACAAGATAGTAATGGAGATGGCCAATGTCTTTTGCTTGAAAGAAAGATCCCAAATCAGTTTTGGGCGGAGGCAGTTAATACCTCTGTATATTTGCTGAACAGATTGCCTACTTAGGCCTTGCAGGACATGACTCCATATGAAGCTTGGTGTGGGAACAAACCATCAGTATGCCATCTCAGAATCTTTGGGTGTATATGTTATTATCGAGTTCCAGAAACAAAGAGGACTAAGCTAGACAACAAGGCTCATAAAGGCATATTTATGGGCTATAGTTCATCCAAAGGTTACAGGATTTTATGTTTGAAATCAGAAAAACTAATTCTCAGCCGAGAAGTGAAGTTTGATGAAGCAGCTGGTTGGGATTGGAAAAATCAGAAGACCTCTTATTCTGATTTATTTTCAAAAGAGCAGCCTTAACTTTCAGAAGATGAACTAGTGGATGATGTACCAGTGAGGGGAACTCGATCCTTGAAAGATGTCTATCAGCGGTGTAACTTGGTTACCTTTGAACCAACAAGCTATGCTAAAGCACAAGACTCTCAAGCAAGGAGGAGAGCTATGCAAGATGAACTAGACATGATCGAGAAGAACAGAACCTGGCAGCTTGTTGACAGACCTAGAAATCGCAAGGTGATTGGTGTAAAATAGATTTTCAAGACAAAACTCAATCCTGATGGAACAATTTGCAAACATAAGGCTAGATTGGTGGTGAAGGGATACGCACAACAATATGGTGTGGATTACCAGGAAACATTTGCTCCTGTAGCAAGGTATGATACAATCAAGCTTATTCTTGCATTTGCATCTCATAGTTCCTGGCATTCACCAACTTGATGTCAAATCGGCTTTTTTGAATGGTTTGCTTGCTGAAAAGATCTATGTAGAGAAGCCTGATAGTTTCTCAATTCCTGGAAAAGAGGATCAAGTTTATCTCTTAACGAAGGCCTTGTATGGCCTAAAACAAGTCCCAAGGGCATGGTATGAGAAGATGGACAATCATCTCATACAAGTTGGCTTTAGTAGAAGTCAAAGTGAAGCTACTCTGTATGTGAAAGTCACTGCAGGTGAGTCCTTAATTGTCTCAATTTATGTGGATGACATGCTTGTGACTGGAAGCAAAATTGAACTAATCCAAAGGTTCAAGGATGAGATAGAGAAAATCTTTGAAATGACTGATCTTGGAGTCATGAAGTACTTTCTTGGCATGGAAGTGTTGCAGTCCAGTGATGGAATTTTCATATGCCAACAGAAATACATTTTAGATATTCTAAACAGGTTCAAAATGTAAGACTGCAAACCTGTGAGTACTCCAATCTCTACTGGTGTGAGGCCTGGCAAGGATGAGGATTTCGGAAAAGTGGATGATAGTATGTATAAAAGCTTAATTGGTAGTCTTCTATATCTAACCGCAAGCAGACCTGACATTCTATTTGTTGTAAGTTTTGCTCTCTAGGTTCATGCATTCGCCTAGAGACACACACTTCACAACGGCTAAAAGAGTGTTAAGGTATATTAAAGGAACCAGCAAGTTTGGAACTTTTTTCCTAACATCTGCCAAAGTAACTATGAACCTGATCGGGTACTCTGATAGTGATTGGGATGGCGGAGTTGATGATTCCAGAAGCACCTCTAGATATCTTTTTTGTTTGGGGACAAGTTGTTTTAGTTGGAGCTCTAGGAAACAATAAACTACAGCTCAATCAACAACAGAAGCTGAGTACATAGTTTCTACATCTGCTGTGAATCAAGCTATTTGGCGAGGAAGATGTTGAAAGACTTGGGCCATGAACAAACAGAAGCTACCAAGATCATGTGTGACAACAGTTCAACAATTTCAATCTCAAAAAATCCAGTGTTTCATGGTCGAACTAAGCATATCAAGATCAAGTCTCATTTTATTAGAGAAGTCCAACAATCTAATGAAGTGTTGCTTGTTCATTGTTCATCTGAGTACCAGCTAGCTGACATTTTCACTAAGTCATTGCCAAAGGAAAGGTTTGAAGATCTGAGGCAACGAATTGGTGTTTGCCACAAAAATGCCAAGGAGGAGTGTTAGACAATTGGCATTTTTTCCAGCTTATTATTTTTACTGTTTTTTACTTATTTCGGTTTAGTGCTTTCTATTTTCTAGCTAGACTTAGTCAACTTTAGTTGCTCAACTTTCTGAAGTTAGTGGCCCCTTTTATGGTTGTTAGTGGCACATGTTCTTTTTAGTTTTAACATCCACTTTGTAAGTGGCTGCTAGATAGGAAATGGTTAGGTTTTTCCTTGTATAAATTCAGATCTTATGCAAATTAATACATAGCTGGAATTTTATAAGTTCACTCTATTTTTATTCTTTAAATCAGTTTCTTGAGTATTTTTGTTCTAACACGCGGTTGATCTCTGATATCTATCAGAGATGCAATATTGCAATTTGTGAGCTCGCAAGCTATGAGAAAGCAGAAGGGGATGACAAATGGGTGGCAGCAATGAAGGAGGAGACGATGATGATCGAAAAAAATCAGACCTAGGTGCTTGTTGAGAAACCTCTAGACAGAAAGATTATTGGTGTAAAATGGGTCTTCAGGACAAAGCTAAATTCTAATGGTTCCATTAACAAACACAAAGCGAGGCTTGTAGTGAAAGGTTACACTCAGATCTTTGGAGTAGACTACTCAGAAACTTTCGCACCAGTTGCTCGACTTGACACAATCAGATTGCTACCAGCCATTGCAACAAAAAAAGATTGGAGAGTTTATCAACTTGATGTTAAGTCGGCCTTTCTCAATGGTCTTCTCCAGGAGGAGATTTATGTTGAGCAACCAAATGGCTATGTTGTCAAGGGGGAAGAAAATAAGGTTTATTTGCTAAAGAAAGCTCTCTATGGTTTAAAGCAAGCACCAAGAGCTTGGTATAGCAAGATTGACGATCATTTGCTCAGTTTAGGCTTCAAGAAGAGCCTATCTGAGTCTACACTTTATATTAAGTGTTAAGGTGCAGACATACTTATTATTTCTTTGTATGTTGACGATCTCTTTGTCACAAGAAGTAAGGTTTGCCTAATTGAGGACTTCAAGTTGGAAATGATGAAGGTCTTTGAAATGACGGACCTTGGACTGATGGCATACTTTCTTGGAGTGGAGATCAAACAAAATGAAGACAATGTGTTCATTTGCCAGAAAAAATATGCTCAAGAAATCCTAAAAAAGTTTCATATGGAAGACTGCAAAGTTATGGGTAGTCCAATGAACCAAAAGGAAATTTTTTCCAAAGATGATGGAACTGAAAAGGTGGATGAGACATATTATAGAAGTCTTATTGGCTGCTTGATGTATTTGACTGCAACTAGGCCTGATATTCTGTAAGCAGTGAGTTTTTTTGTCTCGGTTCATGCATTGTGCAAGTGATTTACACTTGAGCAGCTAAAAAAATTGTCAGATACATCAAGGGAACTATCAACTATGGTGTTAAGTTTCACAAAAGTCAGAAGTTTAGACTTAACGGATTCTCTGATAGTGATTGGGGTGGTGCACCTGATATGAAGAGTACTTCAGGTTTCTGTTTCAATCTTGGCTCAGGAGCTTTCTCTTGGTATTCCAAGAAACAAGATATAGTAGCACAATCAACAGCCGAGGCAAAATTTATTGTTGCAACAACAGCTGTTGACACTGTCGTTGAGGAAAATTATGTGTGATCTGAATATGGAGCAAAAAGAAGGGATTGAGGTTTTTATTGATAACCAAGCTGCAATTTCTATTGCTAATAATCCAGTTTTTCATGCAAAAACGAAGCATTTCAATATTAAGTTGTTTTTCTTAAGAGACGTGCAGAAACATGGAGATGTGAAGCTTCTTTATTGCAAGAGTGATGAGCAGGTTGCTGACATTTTCACCAAGCCCCTTTCCCTCGGCAAGTTTGAGTTTTTTAGAGAAAAACTAGGAATTAGTAGTTCCTAAACCAAGGAGGAGTGTTAGTTGCTATGTTTTAGGACTGCAACCTTTTATTTATTTACTGCAGTAAATTAGCTTTAGTTTTTCTCAAATAACTTCTTGACCTAGTCTCTAGGAGTTTGTTTATCTTCAGCAGATGTGTTGCTGATTTTTAGGACCATGAAGTTAGTTCTTTACTATAAGTGTAAGTCTTAGGCAGTGAAAAAAGACTGCATTATCAAATAAATTTATCTCTTCTTTCTTGTTCTTTATTGCTTTATAGTTCTAATCTTTCATTATCCTTAAGTTCTCCTTTGTTCTTTTTCTGGGTTTCATTATTCTTAAGTTCTCCTTTGTTCTTTTTATGGGTTTCCACATTAATTAACTACAAAATAGCTAATATCAGAGTAGCAGACATGGTTTTAGCTTCCATTGAGTTTCCATGGCTGTGGATCCTATCATGGTATTAGAGCACAGTATGTTGCTCAATTTTCGGTGAATTCTTCTTCCGCAATTACAATCCTATCATGCCTATCTTTCATATCCATCTAACAAAATTCTTATTCACAGAACTCTTAACCAGAATTCCAGGTACAAGAAAACTCAAAGTTTAACAGCGAAGGAAGAAAAACTGTTACAAGTGTACATGGTGCTCCGGTTGATATGGCAACTACAAAGAAGGTTGGAAATCCAAATATGAACCTTATCAAGGGGCAATATGCACAGCTGGTTATCTTCCCTCTCTTCGTCATCATCCTTCATTAATTTTTCATTCACAACAAGTGAGTTGCAACAACTTTGCACTTGTCAAGCTTGAGCCTTTTTAACAAATTCAACGCATACCTCTTTTGGGACAAGAAAAATGCCTTCACAAGATTGAGAAATCTCCATTCCTAGGAAAAACATAATTTTCCTGGATTGGCCATCTCAAAAGCTTTTAGCATTTCAATTTTTAACTTCTTGAACTGCAGAGGATTTTCACCTGTGATGATCAAATCATCGACATAAACTGATATCATAATCAACATCCCATCAGCTTGCCTTTAGAAGTACAGAGTATGCTCATTGATGCTTCTGTTGATGCCTTGAGACAGCAAATGAATATCCAGCCTACTAGACCAACCTCTTGGAGCTTGTTTAAGACCATAGAGAGATTTTATAAGCTTGTACACCTTGTCTTCTTTACCTGCAACTATAAAACCTTTAGTTTCAATATAAATGTCTTCCTTAAGCAATCTGTTGAGAATTGCATATTGACATCCAAATGGAAGATTTTCCACTTGTATTGTGCTGCAAGTTTGACAAGATATCTTACTGTCTCATGCTGCGCAACAGGAGTAAACGCATCTCAAAGTCCACTCCAGGCTGCTGAGAATATCTTTTAACTACAAGTCTAGCTTTATGCTTGAAGATGGAGCCATCTAGATTGAACTTTGTTCCATAGATCCATTTGACACCAATAACATTCTTTTGTTCTTGCCTATACACCAACTCCCAAGTATCACTTTTATTAATCATGGAAAGCTCCTCCTCCATTGCTGAAATCCAAACTTTATGATTTGCTTCTTCTTCAAATGAGGATGGTTCAACAAGAGCAAAATTGCATTGCTCATAAACTTCAGCTAGTGATTTGGTCTTCAAAACAGGAGAACCTGTAATCAATTCAACTTTTGAATTGTTTTTTGTTCCAACAATAGGACTAGAGTAAGCATCACCTTTTGCGGATTTGGAGTTGCAACTGAAGTACTCCTACCTTGGCGATAATATCTATATCCAAATCATAGTGGCTAGACTCATTCACTACAAGATCTCTACTGACAAACACTTTCTTGCTACTTACATTGTACACTTTGTATCCTTTTGCAACTATGCTATAGCATTACAGAACACAAAGTTCTGCCTTGCTATCTAATATGCCTCTTTTAGCATCACATGTGCATAGAATACCAAACCAAATACCTTCAAGTGTCTTGTAGACGACTTTATACCTTTCCATGCTTCAAATGGTGTCATGCCTTGGACTGCTTTAGTTGGTAATCTAATTGGCAAATAGACATGTATTGACTGCTTCGGCCCAAGAATATTTAGGCATCTTCTTGTCTACCAACATTCATTTTGCCATCTCCATTATTGTTCTATTCTTCCTCTTAGAAACCCCGTTCTTTCTTGGAGTATAGCTAACAGTGAATTATTGTTGGAAGCCCAAATCTTTACAATACTTGTTAACTGATACAAAGTATGTTAAGTTCCATTATCTGATCTTATATACTTCAACCGGCAATCACTCTCCCTTTCCACCATAACCTTGAATTCTTTGTAAACAGAAAACACTAGAGATTTGCTACTAAGAAAGTAGCCTCATGTCATTCGAGTTAGATCATCCACAAAGAGAATAAAATACTTGTTTTCACTCAAAGAAGCCGTCCTCATTGGTCCACATAAATTTGTATGAACCAACTCTATCTTTTCCTTGGCCCTCCAAAGACTTCCTTTAGGAAAGGATTATCTATGCATTTTACTAAATTGACATGAATCACAAACATCTTTGGATATGTCAATATTGGGTACATCAAGCACCATGCCCTTTGATTGCATATACACTAGTGAGTAATGACCGAACATTTTGAGCCAAATCCAAGTATCATTTAATTCAACATTGAAAGAGCAATTATCAACAGAATAGCATGAAATTTGAAAGGAATTGTCAATCATGCTGATTTTTACTACTTCACATCCTTAAGGATCATAAATAACACATTGGTTGTCCTTAAAATTAAGAGAATATTTTTTATGAAGCACCTGAGCAACACTCAACATGTTTTGAGTCAAATTTGGCACATAAAGAACATAACTAATAATTTTCATACCTACGTCCGTAGGAAATTTTCTGACCCTCTACCGTGAGCTTGCACCAATGCACCATTTCCAAGCTTCACTTTAGCTCTATCAGATCTGTCCAATGTAACAAACAGATTTTCATCAATCACCATGTGCCTTGTGCACACACTATCAACATACCAGTTACATCGATCAACATGTGATGTGTGTGAGGCAATGAAAACCTCTTCCTCTGATTTTTCAACTTGATGATCATCCGCGAAATTCACTTGTTATGAAGACGTACAACTTTGATTTTGCTTTTTGCGTGCAATGCCTCTCAATGTGCCCATACTTCTTCCAGTATCTACATTGAATTGGAGTCCTCTTAGACTTCTGCCAACAATTATTCTCTAAGTGGTTTGTCTTCTTACAAATACCCCAAGGTGGTTTTCCTTTTCTCGATGAATCATCTTGGTTTCCACCAGATTACCTCTCCTGATTTATCCAACCAGACTTTTCTCCCTTCTTTTTGATGCTTGAATTTCTGCCTTGCTTGAAAGGCATCTTCTACTATCCTTTCACTTCTCATAGTTACCCGCTGCTCTTGGACTTGCAATTCGGAGTTCAGTTCAGCCATTGTAAGAGTAGTCAAGTCACAAGACTCTTCAATAGCTGCAATTTTCTATTCAAATTTGTCCGGAAGGCTGACCGAGATCTTCTCTACAACTTTCTGATATGGAAAGTTTTCACCAAGTATTCTTATTTGGTTTACAATCTCCATCAGCTTGGAAGAATACAGCTCTCTTTTCAAAGCTAAGACTCTAATAGATTTTACTCTGTTCAAACTCCTCCTTTTAACTAATCCCAGGCCTCTTTGTCTGTTTCACAAGCCATAATCCTCGTAAACATCACGTCCATAAGACTTGAATGTATGCAGGTGAGACCTCTTGGAGATCTAGTCACCAACCCATCATACTTCTTAATTGCATTGAGAGTTGCATTAATTCTCAATGGCTGGACAACAGGTTCTCCAAGCTCTACAACTTCCCATAAGTTGAGAACCTTTAGACAAGCCTTCATCTTGATGATCCAAATGTGATAATTCTCTCTAGTAAAAGTTGGAGGACTCATCGTTGGTTGATTATCAGGTGCCATGAATTTTTTTAGCAATCAAATTCAAGACAACATAGAAAGTAGATGAGCCAAACAAACAAAATTTGATTCAAATCCCTTAGGAAATAGGCTCTGATCCCATTTTTAGAAGAAAAGGAAGAAGAACTTCAAGGTTACAAGATGTTAGCAGTAGGAATTGCTACAGAAATCTGAAGATGAAGATGAAGATAGGAAAGGCTGAAGTTTTCTTTTGAGTTCTATATTTCACTCTAGATGTTCCATCACATAAGGTTTATATATAAATAAAATGTGAGAATTACAACCACATAATAAGGGCATCTCCAAACTAAACACCAAACTATGTACATATGTGGTTCACTAACCACCACTCATTTTTAAATCAAAAGACTTATCTACTACAAAATATCTACAATCTAGGACTTTCTAGAGAAATCTTACTTTCCTAGCAGCAAAATCATCTGTCACATGGTGGCTCATCCTCATCATCCCTATCACTTATCATCACTGCCTTCCCATAGTGAACCTTAATTGATAATTCATCATCACCTGTCTACCGTTCACAACCTTACACTTGTGCTCCAGTTGAACCTATACCAAGAATATCATGACCAACTCCTAGAAGATCACTTAGGCATCACACCCTCCCTGCACATTTTTTGGACTACATATCTACACCAGGCCAACCTTAAGTCTCCCGATGGTACCTCCAAATAGCCCAGTACCTTATCTCTGTTGCCTTCATTTCAAACCACAATCATGTCTCCCTCAATTATCTGGCTCCTGATAATCTGCTTTTGGTTCAAACTGTTTGCACTAACAATGAGCCAACTTCTTATGAAGAGGCAGCATTGTTCCCTGCTTGACAAGCAGCAATGAAACTTGAACAAGGTCTCCCTCCTGCCAGTGGAAATGAGTCTGNCCTATCTTTTATCATCACTGCCTTCCCATAGTGAACCTTAATTGACAATTCATCATCACCTGTCTACCGTTCACAGCCTTACATTTATGCTCCAGTTGAACCTCTACCAAGAATATCATGACCAACTCTTAGAAGATCACTTAGGCATCACACCCTCCTTGCACATTTTCTGGACTACATATCTACACCAGGCCAACCTTAAGTCTCCCGATGGTAGCTCCAAATAGCCAAGTACCTTATCTCTGTTGCCTTCATTTCAAACCACAATCATGTCTCCCTCAATTATCTGGCTCCTGATAATCTGCTTTTGGTTCAAACTGTTTGCACTAACAATGAGCCAACTTCTTATGAAGAGGCAACATTGTTCCATGCTTGACAAGCAGCAATGAAACTTGAACAAGGTCTCCCTCTTGCCAGTGGAAAGGAGTCTGTAGGCTGCAAATGGGTATATAATCAAACATAAGGCAGATGGGTGTATTGAGAAGTTTAACGACAGGCTGGTCGTCAAAGGTTATACTCAACAAGAAGGGATTGATTACACAAAAATTCTCACTAGTTGTTCAGATGACTAGTGTCAGAGCCTTAATAGTAACTATACTTAAGAAAGAAAGGAGTATTTCTCAACTTGATGTAAATAATGGATTTCTCATGGAGATTTACATGTAGAAGTCTACATGGAAGTTCCTCTTAGGGTATGTTTGGTCGGAAGGAAAATATTTTCCGGAAAATGTTTTCCAATTTTCTCATGTTTGGTTGGGGTTAAATGCTTTGGAAAATGTTTTCCAAATCAACTCATTTTTTTCAAATTTAAGGAAAAAATGACTTCTCTTCAAAACTTAAGGAAAACATTTTCCAAAACTCTCTTCCAACTTCAAATTACAATTTTTTTTATTGAAAAAATCAATTTATTTTGTCCCTACTCTCAGACCAGCCTCCCAACCACCACCTCCAACAAAATTTAAAGCTTATTTTTAAAATATGTTTTTAACTTCAATTTGTTTACTCCACCCTCACCCCTACCCAAGCCCCCTACCCTTAAAAAAAAAAAATTTAAGTTTCTTTTTAAAAATATTTTCTACTTCAATTTTTATTTTTTTCACCCCTACCTTGACCCAGCCCCCCTACCACCCCCCGCCCTCCCCCCCAAAAAAGTTTTAAGTTTATCTTTAAAAAATATTTTCAACATCAAATTTTTATTTTTTCACCCCT
>NC_064293.1:8162949-8173970 GCF_019186545.1 Solanum stenotomum
CCCCCCACCCCCAAAAAAAATTTAAGTTTGTTTTTAAAAAAATATTTCAATTTCAAAAATTATTTTCTACTCTAGTAAAAATAAAAGATATTTCTCAAAACATTTTCATTCATAAATCAAACACTAAAAATCTTTTATGGAAAATATTTTCTACTCACCAACCAAAAATGAGAAAATAAATCAAAAATCTACTTGTTTTCCAAGAAAACATTTTTCATGAAAAACATTCTCCTTCATACCAAACACACCCACTGTTACCAATCCTGACCTTGTTTGCAAGCTAAACAAATCACTCTATGGTCTCATACAAGCAAGTAGGCAGTGGTATGGCAAACTAGCTGAGGCATTATGTTCCAGAGGTCAGTGGGTACACTCTCTCTCCGGAAGATTACTCCTTGTTCTACAGAAAACACTCTTCCGCAATGTATATTTCAGTGTATGTAGATGATGGTATCATCACAGGAACTGACTCAGGAGAAATATCTTAGCTTAAGGATTACCGATATGATAGGTTTAAGATCAAAGATTTGGGCAGGTTACACTATATTTTGGGTTTCGAAGTTCTATAATGAATGGATGGAGTCATTATCTCACAAAGGAAGTTTGATGGTGACTTGTTGAAGGAGTATGATTGTCTTAGTTTTAGCAGCTTCACTTCTCTTGATCTATACTGTAAAACTAAAACATAAGGAATGTCCAGCAATATCAGATCATTCCTTTTACAGAAAGTTAATTAGGAAGTTAAATTTCTTGACAAACACTAGGCTTGAAATTGCCTATAGTGTCCAACATCTAAGACAGTTCATGCAAAATCCAAGGGAACCCCACTCACAAGCAACTTGCATTTGCTCAGGTATCTCAAGACAGACACTACACTTGGCATTTTTCTCTCAAATGATCCTGACTGCACCATAAGTGGTTACTGTGATTCAGATTGGGCCACATGCCCTAACTCTAGGAGATTAGTTAGTGGTTACCTTGTATTTCTAGGAAACAGACCTATAAGATGGAAATCTAAGAAGCAAGAAACAATTTCCTTATCTTCAGCAGAAGCTGAATGCTAATCCTCTGAAAACTGGTTAGAGAGATTACTTGGTTGTGCAGGTTGTTCAGAGAGTTAGATGTATCTTTTCCTTAGACTGCATCAATCTTCTGTGACAGTCAGTATGCCATACAAATAGAAAGAAAACCTGTTTCTCGTGAATGGACAAAACACATTGAGGTTGACTGTCACTTGGCAGACAATCTCACCAAATCCTTAACTGGAGTCAAACCTTCTGCTGTACTCACCAAGTTGGCTTGAGAACCTCACCTCCAACTTAAGGGGGGTATTAGGATATATATTTGTAATTACAATTATTATAAGCAAGCGGTAGTTAGTTTGTTAAATATTAGTTAGTGAGAATTAGCCTACCTTAGATGTTGCTTAGCTATCAATTTGAAGTCAGTTAAGATAGTTTGGATTTTTTTTTTGCATGCTTTGTATATATGCTTTGGATTTTCAGAAAATGGAATCAGTTGAGCATTCTACCAAAATATCTGTATCTCTAATTTGCAAGTCGCCATTACAGCTAAGTCAATTGCTGAGTATCCATGGCTGCTGATCTTATCAGTTTGTTTGGATGAAACAGAAAAAAGTTTCTGTTAACATTGTTACCTTGTAAACAGGTCCAAAACCACACTCTCCAAGCTTGTTGCTCAGCGAAAAGTTATTGGTAGCATGAGATATAGTTTCAAAATCAAACAACGGTAAATCTAGCTCTTCGTCTTTGTTTTCGTTAGTGCAGAACATTTCAGAGCTTCTTGTTCCTCTTCCTGTTAAAATAAGGACTTGATTGAATGTAAAGAAAAAAATTCTGATATTTACCAAATGTGACTCCAGAAAAAAGGTACCACTAATTCAAAACAGCAAAAACCTCTAGTTTACCTTTGCTAAAATGTTGCTGATTCTGATCCTTCTTCTTTCGCCTTATGTACAAGATTAAGCATAGTGCTAAGAGCAGACCTAACGCTGCCACTGGCAAGCTGATACTCAGTATCTTTACCTTTCTTGTTCTGGAGTTACCTGAGGATCAAATTAAATAAATTCATCGAGTTTCATAAGAAGGGAATCTGTTTTGTTTGTAGAGAAACCTCAACTTGCTCATTCCATGACATTTAATTTGGTCTGGAATAATACTCAAAATATAATGTAGCATTCTTTACAACCTTACATGAAAAGTGAAGAAACAGATTTGTACCTAACTCGGAAGAGTCCAACTTTACATAGATATCTTGCCCACTAGCACCAAACTCTCTGATGTCCATCAGCTCATTAAACCAAAGCAAGCACCCTTCATTTGTCCCTGTTATGTCTGGATTTGCATAGGCCATACATGAGCAGTTTCTCAAGCACAATTCCTCGCATGCATTTAGAGTCACTCCTCGACTGTACCAAGCAAAACGAGTGTCTGGAAACTTGATGCCTGGATATTTCAAGAATTTTACTTCCTTTTGGCAATTCAATGATGTCTTTCTAACACAACCTTTTGACCAATTTCCCCTTGCCCATTCTGTTGGATCTTTTGGTTCAAATTTATCTGGACATCTACAGATTGGAGTGTTGCCACTGTTGCAGAGACCATATGACTGACACTGTCCATAAATGTCACAGTTATCTGCTGGTACACTAACATAGTCATCCCAATTCTGAGTTTGATTATTCCATATCGAGAGTTGTAGAACCCCATTTACTTGCATCACTACCCTTGCAAGGATAGACCTATCCGTTAACTGATACATAAAGGAAACTTTCTCTGGATCAGATATATATGTATAGTTATATTCAGGACTTGGTAGCTGAGATGGTGAATTAGAAAAGCCTCGACCATTCCACGGTCCAGACCTGTAGCGTTCAATGGAACCGTTCATGACAAATGGTTGTGGGAATCCACGAAGATCAAATACCCAACTAAACTCACCCTTGGAGGGGTCATTTCTGCTCTTCCACGACCTGAGGAAACCACGAAAACCAGTCTTCAGATCAATCCCAAGCTTCATTCCAGGTAGAGCCGTGTCAGTTGGATAGTCAAAACTCTGCCACAGATAATTCTCAGTTGAATCATCTCTAACAACAAGATTGCCTGAATCAAGAAGTTGTGCTATTGGATTTTCCACATGTCTAGTGGAATTGGATGACCAAATGACTCTGCCAGAACCATTTATAAGAGTAAGAATTCCTTGTCTGGTTAAATTTAGCACGCTGGATGTATCGTTGAGTGGACTGTCTCGATTAGCAACCCATACCACTGTCTGTACAGTAACTTTATTGAATAATATTCCTAAATACCGTTTCCCTGATGTCCCAGGTGAAAAAAATTCCAACTTGAACTTGGCACCAGATGAAATAATGGTAGTTCCATCTGTTAGAGGTTGATTTACAGGTATGGTATCTAGAGCAGTAGTCGACAGAATCCATATGGATGACAACAAGAAAAGTATGTTTATGGCTTCCATTGGTCTTTATTGTTATCTTAGTAGATGGAGTTTGTTTTTTCTTACAGATGAAGTCATGGAGATGTTCAGAAGCTTGATTAATCAATCTGTTGTGTGGACTTTGACAAGAAATGATAGGTTCATCAATCATATTAACATAGTCCGCGTGGAAATTTGCTATGTTCACCTCTCTTTGTCTTAATAACTGAGAAATAAATCACTTATCGACAGTCTTTAAAACACTCATGAACTTGATTAAGTAATTTAAAAATACAGTTCTACTTGATTAAATATTTTAAAAACATCCATCTTGTGTTGCATGTCATCCACCCAAATATATATAAAATAAGTATTTGAAAAACATTTAATTTTAAGAATTTAACAACCATAGAAGAAAAGAAGAACTTTTTTTTCTAATCTTTTTTGTATCGTTCCAATATTATCGGATGTCCCCGAAGGACTTGAGATGAATGAATTACTTAGCAGCATTTTTATCTAAAAGAAAAGACTTTTTTCTTTTAAAAATTAAAATTATTTTTTATCACCCCATCTCACCCTACCCAGTACTCCTACTCCACACCTCACTAGTCACTACCCATCCACCTCCAAAAATATTTATGGGGTAAGAATTTTATTTTAACTTATTTTAAAAAGTAATTTTAATTTAATTTGCGCGGGGGGAGTCGAGATAGGCAGTGGTGTGGAATAAGAATATTTTTTTAGAACCTTTTTTTTAAAATTGGGGGTGGGGTGGGGTGAGTGGGGGTGGGATGGGTGGTGGGGTTGCGTACGGGGTAGGGGATGAGGTAGGGTAAGAAAAATATTATTTTTTTAGAAAAAGTTTTTCTCTTCTTTAATGCTAAATTTTAGCATTTAATTATTTAAATATTTTTTTCATTTTTATTTTACTACATATATTTATGTGTACGCGTCAGTAGAAACTTCCACATATGTGCGTGGATGGATTACATGTGGTATAAGAGGGTGTCTTTTAAATTATTTAATCAAGTAGAAGGATGTTTTTAAGGCTATCATTAGTTGGGGGGACTAAAGTAATAATTCACGTCAACTTAAGGGGTATTTTCAATATTTTTCTCTATTTTTTATGGAATAATTATTTATTTATTTATTCATTCTAATAAAATTTACTTTAAATGGATTATTCGTATATTCATTTGTGTGTGTTATTTACTTATATAATAGAATAGGGGTGTCAAATGGGTGGGTTACACTGAAATTAGAGAAATTAAAATGGGTTGAACTAGAAATCGGGTTGAGTCATGACCCGCTCAAGTTTACTTTGGGATCAAATGGATTAAAAATCGGGTTGGGTCATAACCCGCCCAATTTGACCCTCTTAATATCAAGAATTTTAGCATATTGCTATTTAGCTTTTATAACCCCAATTTGAATTCCAACTATTATTTTTTTTGACAAAAAAAGGTTCTCGATTTGAAGGGTGCACAGATCAAATATTATAGTTGTTGCATAACAAAAATTTAAAAGCTCAAAGGTAATTGACACCTAGGGGTCGTTTGGCGTGAGGGATAAAAATAAATAGTCCTTAGATAAAAAAAAAATAGTCTAGGGATAAATTTTTGGTGTTTTGTTTGGTTGTCAAGTTTAGGATAACTTATTCCACCATATATACGATAGTGATGGGACAAGTTATAACTCTTTTCAGTATGGAAAAGACACCAGATTCCATGGTATAGCTCACATGGTCTATGTCGGTTAATGGTAAAATCCCACATAAGTTATGAGTTTCTTTAAAGACTATGAGTTCCTCAAAAATTACGATTTAAACTTATGTTATGATTTTCAAATGTTGCATTGACCTTGTCTCATGATTTATGATGTGAGCTTATCGAGATTTAATAAGTTTTACTTGGCCATGCATCATCAAGTTTTCAAGACTTAGCATGTTTCACATTTATGTTTATGCATGTTCTCCATATTCAGTACATTCAAAGTACTGATGCATATATATCTTGTGCCTATGTTGTTTCATAATGTAAGATTCGGCGTTCCTCCCTTATGTCGTGGCTAGTGAATTGATCATTGTTTGCTTAGTTTGTGGTGAGTTCTCATGGTTCGAGTGCATTATCACACATTATGAGTTTCTTGTCTTATTCAGTCTTTCAGTTTTCAGACTTATTTCGTGAGCTAGGGTTTGTCCTAGTCACACCTATGATATAAAGGCTTGTTGTCAGACTTAGTATAATTCCGTATTTACAGTCTTTGTACTCTTATTTTGGTATCATCTTGATTTGAAGTATTGAGACTAATATTTTTTTATCTCTTTATATTGGTTATGTGTATCTTATTGTCATGCTTATGTCAAGTGGATTGTTTAGGGTCTCTGGGATCTTATTCGTCATGTCACGTCTAGGGGTAGTTTGAGTCGTGACACTTGTGTGCCTTCTCTAATGCTCATTAGGGTGGATGCCTCGACACTCGTTGTTCACCCACCGAGTATTATGTGTTTCTTGGAAACTCCTTACTCTCTTGGAAGTCAAAGAAACAAGCAACAATGTCCAAATCATCTACTCAAGTAGAATATTGTGTCATGTCAACTACTTGCAGTGAAGTGGTTTGGTTGCGTCGTTTGTTGACTGATTTTGGTATTCATTTTTCCTCTCCCACATCCATGTATTGTGACAATGAAAGTGTTGTAAAGATTGCCTCCAATCCCTTTTTTCATGAACAAGCCAAGCAATTAAGATTGATTGTCACTTTGTTCGAAAGAAAATTGATGATGGTGATATTCTTTTC
Organism: Solanum stenotomum; assembly: GCF_019186545.1. Taxonomy (NCBI): domain Eukaryota; kingdom Viridiplantae; phylum Streptophyta; class Magnoliopsida; order Solanales; family Solanaceae; genus Solanum; species Solanum stenotomum. Next base: position 8,169,199 of record NC_064293.1, read on the forward strand.
TCATGTTTCTTTTAGAGATGAAATGATAGATTTTTTCACCAAGTCTCAAACAAAGAAAAGACATGAATTTTTTAATTGCAAACTGTTGGTTGACCACAATCAATTTGAAGGGATGTTAATCACCATCAATTACAATATCTACCTACCATATATAGTTGATTACATATATCATGCCCCGAGGCTATCCCCTTGACGTAACACGAGACCTAGAATCACGAGTGAACCCAAGCTAACTCTGTGTCTGGCATATCATAAGCATACTATAAAAGTTATTGAATAAAACATGTACTATACGGAAGCTAAAACAATGGATAACTGAAAGTGGGAGAAACCCAACTAGTCTGAATATGTAAAACATACTAAGAGTTTAGTGATAACTGAAAAATCACTTACAAACTCAAGTTGAATCTACTACTATGTATGAAAAGCCTCTAACTGAGTTGAGTTGCTGGGACTTGCCCCAGCTAAATCTAACAAAACTAAAAATTAAAAGTAAAGACTGAAATGAAAGCATGCCTAATGTCCTCGAAATATGAGGACTCAGCACTGAAACTGTGAAATGCGGATCGAGAATCGATCTATGTGTGATGTGGATGCTGAGTACCTGAACCTACATCATGAAAGGATGTAGCACAGAGTATGCGTCTATAACACCCCGGATTCGAAAAGAGGTAATTTTTGCAGATTTAGAGAGTTGAAGGTGTCAACTGACAGTGGCCACCCACGGACCGCAGGAAGGGTCCGTGGTTGGGCACCTCAGACTAGACTCATACCTTAGGACCACGACCTGACCAACAGACCATCGGTCAGACCACGATCGATGGTCCAGGGTCCGTAGGTCAAACCTTCAGAAACCAGTCTCTGACCACAAAATGATAGCCGTGCAGGACGGTCTGTCATCCTGTCCACGGTCCGTGGTTCACTGGTCCGTAGGTCGGCAAGAAAACCTCTGAATTTACCGACGGTCGACTAGGACAGACCGTAGGTCGATAGACTGTCCATCGGTCGGGGGTCGTCGGTCATGACTAGTAGTTATTTTTAGGGGCATGTGGGTCTTTTCCAATTTTAATTAAATCAATGTGGTGTCATTTTGCCTACTTCTAGTACACCTATATAAGGATTTTTAACCCCCAACTTCCCCTGTTCAAGCCATTATTTCAAAACCCCAAAGAAATCCCAAAACTCTTCTCTCAAATATTCTCCCTCTAGAAAGTGGAAGAAGAAGGAAGAGATTGAAGCTAGGTCAAGTTCAAGTCTCTAATCTTCAAGATTTTGTGCGCTTTGTGACTAAGGTATGATGGATTTTCATCCATGGGATCCTTTCTCCCATGGAGTTCCCTAGAACTCCCCAATTTGTGAAGAAGAAGTCCCCAATTCTAGTTAGGGTTTCTTCCAATGTTGTGGGTTATGATGAATGTTGATCCAATTGAGTGGATTATGGTTGTTTTTGATTGAATTGATAGAATTACATGTTTTATGATGAAATTAAATGTACCCATGCCTATCCTATGTTTCTAGGGTAGAATTGATATAGTTGGGTTTGATGCCATGAAGGGAAACTTTATGGGTTAGATATATCCTTATAGAATAGATGATTTATGGTTAGAATTGCTTGAGATTTAAGAATATATGATGAACATGATGTTAATTGCTTAAGATTAAAGCATAGATGAAGATCATGAGATGTTGTGCTTTGAGAGTAAAGCCTAGACTATGAATTGTTGATTGTCAATGTTATAGTATGGAAGGGATACTTGCCACAATGAATTGTTAAGCGTGATTGTATGAATGTGAAAGGATTCCTCACATGAATGATTCTAGGTTGAAAAGATTGCTCACCTAAAATGAATCTAAACTAGAAGACTATATAATTGATGAGGCTAGAGGCGACTATCCTTGACCTCCATATGAAAAGGATATGAGGTGATTTCCCATACTCCTTAGTATTGAACAAGAGGTGATTCCCCACATTCCTATTATGATGAATGGACATGGAGGTGAGTACCATAATCCTTATGAAATGATGTGGAGGCGAGTACCCATGTCATATGATGTTGTTCATGGAGGCGAGTACCCATGATTCTAAAGTAAGTAAGGCAAGAGGTGAATACCCATTAGCCTTTGTAAGTTAGGCAAATAGGTGAATCCCCATGTCTTTAAAAGTAAGTATGAATAATGTGATTTATGTTTTAAAGATATGAATAGCTTGGAGTGTTGCTTGATATGCCTTCCATGATGTAAGAATAACTAAGTTTAGAATGGTTATAAGATGTCTTAAAACCAAGTCAAGTAGAGTCTTCTTCATAAATGTGAAGCGCGCCACATTTATGAATGAGAGGCTACTAGATGCTTAGGAAACTTCACTTCTTCATTTCTCTAAGTCGTGTCGTAGAGTTTAACTGTATAAGGTTTTTCTCCTAATCATTGCACGATGGTTTTCAGGATATGACTACTAGAAGGGCATCTAGAAGAAATGAGGAAGACAATGTGGGTCAAGAAGTTCCTCCCCAAGCTCCTTCTCAAGCTTTGATTGACCCATCGACTGATAATGTAACAAATACGGAGGTTTGGTCAGCTTTCCAAGTGTTGGCTCAAGCTGTGACGGCCCAAGCCAATAGAGAGGTGGTGGTCCCCGTGATCTCAAATATGGGTACGGCGGCGGCAAGAGTGAGTGACTTTACAAAGATGAACCCTCCAGAATTTTATGGCTCCAAAGTTGAGGAAGATCCTCAAGATTTTATCGATGAGGTCTATAAAATACTTGTTATTATGGGGGTGACTCTGATAGAAAAGGAAGAATTGGCCACTTATCTAATCATAGGGGTTGCTCAGATTTGGTTCAATCAATAGAAGGAGACAAGGCCGGAAGGAGCAGGTCCCATAGAATGGGAAAGGTTCAAAAGTGTTTTTCTTGATAGATTTTTCCCTCTTGAGATGAGAGAGGCCAATGTGCTCGAGTTCATTAACCTTCGGCAAGGAAATATGAGTGTAAGGGAATATTCTTTGAGGTTCACTTAATTGTCCAAATATCCTCCTTCTATTGTGGCGGATCGTAGGGCTAAAATGAGTAAGTTTGTGTCGGGTGTGTCCGACATGGTATTCAAAGAGTGCCGCACCGCTATGGTTATCCATGACATGGACATTTCTCGGCTTATGATGCATGCCTAACAAATTGAAGAGGAAAAGCCCAAGGTAAGATCTAGGGAGACAAAGAGGGCAAGAACGGATGATGGTTTCATATTCTAGGTGCGATGGATGGGGTCATTCAAGGTTTCGACAAAAGTTCTCCGGGTAAGGTTCTTTTAATGCTCCTCTAAGTTCTAACAATGAAAGGGTGTCTAACCCTAAACCTCAAGGAGATGGTAGCAAGTCCTTGATGCCTACTTGTGCTAAATGTGGGAGAAATTATGAGGATAAGTGTAGCGGGTTCCAATGCTTGCTTTGGGTGTGGAAAGATGGATTATAAGATAAGGAATTGTCCTTAGGTTGTTAAGAATGAGGGATATACTCTTCATAAGGCTCAACTCTACCCTTCATCTGGTCCAAGTGGTTCGAGTGCGAATGCTCCTAAGAAAAATCGATTATATGCATTTCAGACTAGAGTTGATCAAGAGAATTCTCCTGATGTGGTTACCGGTAGTGATAATTTTCCAAATCAACATGTATGCTTTACTTGATCCATGTTCTACTTTATCCTTTGTAACGCCATATGTGGCTATGAGGTTTGATGTGCTTTCTGATGTGTTGTTATAATCTTTTTATGTCTCTACCCTTATTGGTGATTCTGTGGTGGCTAAGAGGGTCTATAGAAGATGTCATGTTTCCTTATCATAAAGTTACTCTTGTTGACTTGATAGAGCTTGATATGCTAGATTTTGATATTATTCTTGGTATGGGTTGGTTGCACTCTTACTATGCTTCAGTTGATTGTAGGACCTGTGTAGTCAAGTTTTAATTTCCAAATGACCCTATCCTAGAGTGGAGGGGGGGAAATTCTATACCTAAAGGTTAGTTGGTTTCCTATCTTAAATATAGAAAGATGATTTCTAAGGGCTGCATTTACCATTTAGTTAGGGTGAGGGATGTAGATTCTGAAACCCCTATTCTTGAGTCGGTCCCCGTTGTAAATGAGTTTCCGAAAGTGTTTCCAGATGATCTAGCCAGTATTCCTCCCAAAAGGGAAATAGACTTCGGTATTGACCTTCTCCTAGATACGCAACCTATTTCTATCCCTTCTTACAGAATGGCTCCGACAAAACTTAAGGAGTTGGAGGAGCAATTGAAAGATTTGTTGGATAAGGGTTTCATCCGATCGAGTATCTCTCCATGGGGTGCTCCACTTTTGTTTATTAGGAATAAAGATGGTTCCCTTCGTATGTGTATTGATTATCGGGAATTGAACAAGGTGACCATTAAGAATAAGTATCCTCTTCCAAGAATAGACGATTTGTTTGACCAACTTCAAGGGCAAGTTATTTCTCCAAGATTGATCATCAGTCAGGTTATCACCAATTGAGGGTGAAAGAAGAAGATATTTCAAAAAAGGCTTTTAGAACCTGATATGGTCATTATGATTTTTTGGTTATGTCTTTTGCTTTGACTAATTCTCCGGCGATATTTATGGACTTGATGAATAGGGTGTTTTGACAATACCTTGATATGTTTGTAATTGTGTTCATTGATGATATTTTGATTTATTGAAGGAGTGAGGGTGATCATATTAATCATTTGAGGATTGTGTTGCAAATCCTTAAGGAAAGATAACTTTTTGC
>NC_064293.1:8177473-8239202 GCF_019186545.1 Solanum stenotomum
TATATATAGGTTTATCATAATAAAATTATCCTTAAAATATATAGATGTTGAATTTGCAAAAATATGTCGTCTTATTAAGACTTGAAAAATAAGATATGTAGTAATATGTGATGTGTAATTTGAATGAAAATATATAGAATGGAATTTCCTAAAATAAAATAATATAAAATAAATGATACTAGATGTTAAAATATTATATAAAGGTTTGTGATCTTAAATATGTTTATTATAAATTGTAGTATATACATGTAAGTTGCGTAAAACATGTAAATGTTTATTATTTTATTTACATGTGATGATAAGTTAACAATAGATTGGATTTAGTAAAATAATATGTGTAAAGTGTAGGAATAAATCATAAAAATAGATAAATAGCATTCGGGATAGTAGTTAAAAAAAATAGATTGTGTAGAGAAAAATATAAAATATATACCTTTAAGTGTATGACATGTATATGTACGTACCTTGTATTTGAACCTGTTGGCATATCTAAAATTTTGAAATAGCATGTTAAAAGATTAAAATGTTTTTAACAATGTCTGATCCGAAAAGTGAGAATTGTCAATACATTTTTGTAAAGGGGTGATGTATAAAGTATAAAAATAAGCCTAACTATTAGGACTCATTCTATAGTCACATTTGAAAAAATATAATTCCACAAGTTAATTATTTTAAAGTTAATTATTTTTAGCCTTTATGTATCTCTAAATTCATTTGGAAGTCCCAATTTATGATTTTTATTTTTTCCTACTTAAGTACCTAAATGAATATTATTTCACCTTTTAAAACTTCAACTGAAAATTTTAGATGATAAGTTTTCCTATTCTTTAAGATAAAGGCCTAGGTCGATATATATATCTTTTCCCCAATTTTAAAACACTAAATGAATAATGTTTTAACCTTTCGAAACTTCATTTGGAAAACTTTTAAAACTATAAGCCCCCTCTTTTCAACTTAAAAGGCTTGAAAGAATATTATAAGTAAAAATGCTAACCCATTTTTTAAGAAAATATCTTTTGTATCATTTGTTCTAAATGTGTCTCAACTAAATTCATAAACAAATAATATCAGTTCACGTAAAATAAGCTTCAAAATAAAAGACAAACAATATATCAAAAACTTGTAAGTAAAGGTTAGCCAATATATCCAAACAATATAATTAAGACTCGAAAAGAGGAAGGCTAAGAAATATTGGATTCCTAATGTGCAAGACTCCAAGCGTTGTGATGATCCTAATTGTTGTTGGCCTAATATTTTAGGCCAATAACGAGTTTCAAAGTAGAAACTTCAGCCCTCTGATTGTACATGAAACATAAGAAGAGGCAAAGATTAATAACTTAATATTGAGCCAAAGATCAGTCAACAATGTATGTAAACTTGAAGTGATACAAATACTTTACTATTTTTGAGCAAATATCTTAACTAATCCAATGTGGTTTAGTATACCAATATTCACGTTTCGGATAAACAGTAAGTCATTTTGAATTATGTTTAGGACATCTTAGTATTTAAACAAATTCACTACCAAACATGCAAAGGATAGAATATTTTCATTCACTTATAAATGTCTAACTGGTTCAAACTTTCTATAGATCAGTTAAACAAATCATGTTGAATAGTTGTGTTTTACAGGCTTATTACTAAGCATACAATGGTTCATTTCAAACCTTAGCTTCCTGTTTAAAATCCCTTGGAAACACTCGACATACTTTGCTTCCAGCTTTGCATTAATCTGAGTTTGGAGCGCTCTTAATAGATTAATAAAATTTACAAAGAAAAAGTAGAATTTTGTTGCTTTGTTAACCAGCTCTTTGGTAGACTCTTAAAAATGATTCACACTTACAAAACCATAGATTGATAGATTAGTTATTCCTATATTATGATAAATTATTAGATTTCATGTCAATAACCAATATAGCATGGCCAATAAGCTAAATGAAGTTTTGACATATTTTATAGATAGATAATTATATCCTAATCATCCTAGGTTCGTAGGTGTGGAAAAAAACTACTTAAAATATTAACGTTGGGTAGATAGCTTCACTCTTCATGGTCAGAAATTATAATTATAATAATAACGATATTACATAGCAAAATATAATGTTTATGAATTCAATTAAAAAAAACTAAAAAAAGGGACTGAATAAGACTTTATTCCAGCATCATCGTAAAATTCTAATGTGAAGAAGTGAGTTCTTAAATCCAAACAGTTAGCCATTTGCAAGTTCAGTCTAGCAAGGGCACAACTAGTAATCAAGAATAGAGATCAGCAGAAAAATGTCACCAACACAATAGTCTAGTCAAAAATCCAAGAACACATCCACGTGACTTTCAAATAATGCAAATGCACCAGAAAGTGATCCTTAACAAACAAAAAGGTAAAGGGTCACTATTTTTTTATTTTAAAAGACAAGGTTGATGTCAAAATATATCAACGGTCTATTATTCATATGGCAAAAATGGTCATGTTATATTAAAAGGTGGACGGAACACCTATGCTCATCACCAAATTTTGAATTTAAGGATAAGGAGAGAAGAAAGTTGCTAACCTTGTGTAGAGCAACAAACTAGAGCTTTGACGTCAAGATTCCAATTTCAAACTTACTCGAACTCGAATTCAAAAATCGAAAATAGAAAGACGAGAAGAGAAATAATTTTCAAACTTTAAAGAAGCTCTGAAGTGTTGCGATTTTTCTCTCTTTTAGCAGTTCTTCAATCGTTTTTCTCTATGCTGCTGGATGATTGTTGGATTCTTGTTGGGTTATTTTTGAGTGTTTTTTAGATCGTTCTTGGCTAATTTCCAGATGTCGTTCGGTCGTTCTTGGATGGCTTCGAATGAGAACCAAAATCCTCCCTTTATAGTTGGGGGAGGCTTCAATGATTCGAATTTGAATCTTTGAAAGATCAAATCTTAGAAGAAAATAATGATGAAGGGGAAGAAAATATTATCAAACCCTCTTTAGATTGATTTGAAATAATGAGTGATGGCTTGAGGGTTCCAATCTCACAACCATCAGATTAAGGGGATAATGATCCCAAATCTGATGGTCCTTCACGTTCTCCACATTTTCAGTTGTAGCAACGGCGGTGGTGGGGCTTTTGAGATCTGTTTCGGTTAAAAAAAAATGATGAAAGGGATGTAAAGTTAATAAGAGGGAAGCTATGATTGATGGAGGATAGGGAGATATGTTGAAGACCACCGGAAATTGCCATTTTACGGTGGTCCATAGGTAGAAACATTGACAGAGGAGGAGAAAGCTTGATGGGAGATGAAGCGTGAAAGGTTTCTGGGAAAGGAACGAGATGGCAGGCGGCTGATAGGTTGTACTATTTTGGAAAAGATGAAAAGGTCTTATCTAATTTGTGTCGTCCGATCATTTGATCGGACGGTTAAGATAAATCGGGGATTAAAAGGTAGAAAAAAAATAGAAAATAAATAAATAAATAAAAAATAATTATAAAAATAAATAAATAAATAAATAAATAAATATATATATATATATATATATATATATATATATAATGGTAAAAGCTTAATTAACTAGGACTGTTAGATTTAATCGTAGGGTCAAGACTTAAGATAAAGAAGCACAATCCAGGTGCTCGCCTATGTGGCATACACAGATTGGCTGGTTTAAGAAGACTTGGATTGTCAAATTTGCTCAAATTAAATTCACTTAAATTATAACTACTTTCTTTATTAAATAGCCATAATTTATCAAATTAAAAATAAATATTTTTGCAAGATTAGCTTATTTGATAAAATTAGTCAATATTAAAATTAAATTAATATAAATTAGTAACTCATTAATTAATTAAGCTTTCTAATTTTTTAAAATGTACGAAAAATATATATTGCGACAATAGAAATTATATTTGAACGAAAATAGATTCAATTTTTAAGAACAACACTTACTTAAAAATGACAAGGTAAGTAGTAATATAATATATTTAATTTTGTAAGAAATAACATTTATGAAATAAATTTATCAGGTTAATATAAATGATCAAAAATATTTTGTATTCCTATAAAAATTTCATAACATATTATTATTATTATTATTATTATTATTATTATTAAATGTGGAGAGCCAAAATTGGTTGTCAACAACGCCAGTTGACCTACATCTTTTATGATGCAGGTAACTTGAATCATCATCCAACGCTTTGTTTATCCAATTGAGCTTTAGAGGATCCCCTTGCTTTACTTTATCATTCTAGTTTTGTTAGGATGTCGTGGGTCTTGTCCCGACGTCCATCTCAGTTATTAGAGGCTTCATAGATAGTTAGATATTGTTAGTTCATGAGTCTTTTCATTTTCATTCAGTTATGTTGAGACTTGAGTTGCCACTTTGGCTAGTTAAATGTTTAATTATAAAGCATTCTAAGTTATCATTGAGTTACAGTTTACTTTTAAAGTGCTTTTATTATTAGTAAGTCTTCATCTAAGAGTTAAGCCAGGCCAAGGGTTTGCTTGGGGCCAACAATGGTTCTCGAGTGCCGGCCACATCCATGGTATAGGCTCGGGGCGTAACACTATAGAGAAGGTTCAACTCATTAGAGAGAGGTTGAGAACGGCCCAAAGTCGACAAAAGTCTTATGTCGATGTTAGAAAAAGAGACCTTGAATTTGATGTGCTTGATTGGGTTTACTTGAAAATCTCACCCCTAAAGGGTGTAATGAGGTTTGGTAAGAAAGGGAAATTTAGTCCCCATTTTGTAGGCTCATATCAAATTGTGAGGCGTGTTGGTAAGGTTGCATATGAGCTTGATTTGCCAAATGAGTTGGCGTCGGTGCATCCGGTTTTTCATGTCTTTATGTTGAAAAAATATGTTAGAGATCCGACATCCATAGCCCCCCTAGAAGGGTTGGGAGTGAAAGAGAACCTTTCCTATAAAGAAGTTCCAGTTAAGATCTTAGAACGGCGAGTTAAGAAATTGAGGAACAAAGAGGTTGCTTCCGTGAAAGTGTTATGGAGAAACCATCTTGTTGAGGGTGTTACTTAGGAGGCCGAGGCCGATATCATCCTTTTCCTCCTACTCTAGCTTGAGGTAATGAGTTCCTCTTGGTTTGCTCTTGTTTGAAGTCATGTGTGTTTTATGTGTTTCCATGATTTCCTTCAATTTCATGTTCATGAAAAAGCTTAAGTTTTGAAAGAAAATGGCTTTTATGATTTATTTTCCTCATGTTGTTGTGCACTGAGTATGAGTTGCTTATGGACTTGATGAGATGAATTGTTGAACATGCTTTAGCTTGGAGTGGAGATTTCCCCCTTAAATATGTTCTTTGTGTATAAATTGCACATAGGCTCCATGAGATTGTGTTGAACATGCTTTTAAGTTTGGAGATAGTAGTTCCTCCTTGAATGTAAAAATTCTAAAAATTTCATGCATATTGGGTTGTTAGACGTAATGCCTACTTCCATATGATGTACTGAGTATGTTTAGCTTGTAGTTGATGTTTCCTCATCGGTTGTGTGCATTTTGATGAGTTGCATGCATAATGGGCTGCTAGTCTTGAGTCTTTTTGTTAAAAAATGTGCCTAGAATCTCATTGACGAATGATCCCAAAGGGGAGATAATGTAACACCCCGTATTCAAACAGAGGTAAAATTTGCAGATTTAGAAAGTTGCAAGTGCCAACCGACGGTGACCACCCATGGACTGTGGTTAGGACCACGGACTGTAGGTAGGGTCCATGATTGGGCACCTCAGATTAGACTCATACCTCAGGACCACGGCCTGACCAATGGACTGTCGGTCAGACCATGGTCCGTGGTCCAGGGTGCGTAGGTCGAACCCTCAGAAACCAGTCTCTGACTAACAAACAACAGTCGTGCAGGACAGTCCGTTGTCATGTCTACTTTCCGTGGTTCAGTGGTCCGTAGGTTGGCAAGAAAATCTCTAAAGTTACCAACAGTCGACCAGGACGAACCGTAGGTTGATCATCGGTCCATCGATCGAGGGTTCGTCAATCGTGACTGGTTATTATTTTTAAGGGCATGTGGGTCTTTTCCAGTTTTGGTTAAATCAATGTGGTGTGATTTTGCCTAAGCCCAGTACACCTATATAAGGAATTTTAACCCCCAAATTCTCCCACTCAAGTCATTATTTCAAAACCCCAAAGAAATCCCAAAACTCTTCTCTCAAATATTCTCTCTCTAGAAAGTGGAAGAAAAAAGAAGAGATTGAAGCTAGGTCAAGTTCAAGTCTCCAATTTTCAAGCTTTTGAGGGTTTTGTGACTAAGGTATGATGACTTTTCATCCATGGGATCCTTTCTCCCATAGAGTCCTCTAGAACTCCCCAATTCTAGTTAGGGTTTCTTCCAATGTTGTGGGTTATGATGAATGTTGATCCAATTGAGTGGATTATGGTTGTTTATGATTGAATTGATAGAATTACATGTACCCATGTCTATCCTATGTTTCTAGGGTAGAATTGATATAGTTGGGTTGGATGCCATGAAAGGAAACTTTATGGGTTAGATATATCCTTATAGGATAGATGATTTATGGTTAGAATTGCTTGATATTGAAGAATATATGATGAACATGATGTTAATTACTTAAGAGTAAAACATAGATGATGATTATGAGATGTAGTGCTTTGAGAGTAAAGCCTAGACTATGAATTGTTGTTTGTTGATGTTATAGTGTGGAAAAGATACTTCCCAAAATGAATTGCTAAGAAGGATTGTATGAATGTGAAAGGCTTCCGCACATAAATGATTCTAGGTTGAAAGGGTTTCTCACCTAAAATGAATCTAGACTAAAAGACTATATAATTGATGAGGCTAGAGGCAACTACCTTTGAACTCTATACGAGAAGGATATGAGGTGATTTCCCATACTCCTTAAAATTGAACAACAGGTGATTCCCCACATTCCTATTATGTTGAATGGACATGGAGGTGAGTACCCATGATCCTTATGAAATGATGTGGAGGCGAGTACCTGTGTCATATGATGTTAGTCATGGAGGTGAGTACCTATGATTCTTGTAACACCATAGAAATATTTTGAGCTAAGACTCAAACCGTTCTTCGTAGTGAGTGAGATTTCACCAACGAATTTAAAATTTTCCAAAGTGTTAAGGTAACTAGATGTATCACCTTGAGTTCCAAAAAGAACTAAAGAGAGTTCATTCAAATCATTCCTAAGTTCTCTTAAATTTTGGGTCAACTTCAAACGACTATAACCTTCAGTACATGATGAGTTAGGTGGATTGTAAGATATCAAATGAAAGGTTTTTGAATAATCTTTCCAACGCCACCGAGTTTGCTAAATTTCAAGCTCGTATGAGGGAGATATGCCTATTCGAGTTCTTGAGGATTTGATTTCAGATTTCGCCAATGGTTTAATTCCTAAGAGGTATGTAAGCTTCCATAGTGTTGGGTTTGTTCACCCACATGCCAATCATGTTAATTTCAGCATTAAATTCGTTCTAGAAAGTTGAAGGTTTGATGTTCTTGAATTGTGTTCTTGAAATTTGCTTTCGTTCTTGAGTTTAGATGAGATTGATGAGTTCTTGAGGAAATCATGTCGATTTTAGAGTTTTGTTTGATTAGATTTTTGTGTACATGTAGTGGGTATCTGAATCTAAAGAGAAATTGAGAAAAATAATCGAATTTAGGCGAATTGGGGTTAGAAAACGAGGAAGAAAAAGTCGGACAGAAAATAGGTACCAGGTCCATGTCGTGAACCTGTTCCTCAAAAGTGAAAATTTTCTCTCTGCATCGCGTAAGAACGCGGACCCCACTATTTCAAAAATTATTTCGACCAAACATTATAATTTATCTCTGCGTCACGGACTTGCTCCCCAGATAGTGTTTTTCAACCATTTTTTATGATTAACTATCTAAAACACTTTTAATCATCACAATATCTTTCCTATCACAAATCATAACTTTGAATTCATAATTCAAATTCAAGGTAAAGCTAAGAGTTAAGTCTTGAGAGTTCTTTCGAACATTTTGAGAAAGTCCCTTTGAGTCTTTTGAAAGAGTCTTCTACAATTTCTTATAACTTGTCTCAAAACTCGAGCAACTGAGTATGAGAATGAGGAGAATGTATTCATGAGTCTACTTTATCATCACGAGATCCTTCGTATCATGAACCATAACTCTTAAATTCATAATCCACATTCAAGAGATATTTAAGAGTTGAGTTCAAGAAAGTCTTTGAGTTCAATTGTGAATCCATTGAGATCCATTATCTATTTAAACTAAGTTTTGAGGAAGTAAGTATGAGAATGAGATGAGTCGTATGCATGGGTTACATAATGTTCTTTAGACCCTTGAGTCGAGTCGTTCATGCTCATAAATTCCGCATGAACTCCATACATTGAGTGTCTTTGAGAGGAGTAGCATCTCCGAGTTCTAAGTCTTTGAGCATTGAGTTCCTAATTCTTTTGAGATTTTATTCCTAATCATGGGACCATTACATATTACCCATGGAGTCCATGAGTTGAATTGTCCATGCCCATAATTCTGCATGAACCCTATGAGTTGAACATTCTTGAGATGGGTAGTACCCTGAAGTCCATGAGTTGAGTTGTTCATGCCCATAATTCCACATGAACCATCTAAGTTAAGCATTCTTGAAACGAGTATTATCAATGAAGTTCTTGAGTTCTGAGTTGTTGAATCTCGAGTATTGAGTTCAATGTATGGTTATTGAAAACCTTGAATTGAGTCATTCACATCCATAATTCGGCCTGAACTTTATACTGAGAAGTCTTTTACAATTTTTTCTAAAACTTGATTTATGACTTGAGCACTTGAGTGAGAAAGAGTAGAGTCAAGTTCGTTTTCGTTAAAATGTTATATGGGAACTAAGTATTCCCAAGAATAAATGTTTTCACATTTAAAAGAGAAGGAAACTGTGATTTTCAAAAGAGTTTTGAGACGTCTGAGTAACATCTCTTTTTAGAGAAAGATTTTGAGTAATAATCTCAAACCACAGAAAGAGTTATGTTTTTAAACATATGAGTTGAGTATATTTTTGGGAGTAGTATTGAGCACTGATATGGGGACGAGTTCAAATAATCTCCAAAAACCATGTAGCCAACGTGGGTAGAAAGGGCCATACTTTTTAGATGATTCCTTAATGCTTTTTAGCATAGACTAGTGGATCGAATTAGTTGAGAGGTCTTATACCCTAGCAAAGTATATGACCGTTTTGGCAGTGTGGGCGAGACGTTGTATCATCACATAGTTAATAGTGATGGTTGTCGATTAGAGAATCTCCTACAGAGTTATATTGTATTTTTATATAAAAATTGAGTTATTATTGAATTCTTCAATAATATTGAGTTATTATCTACTATTTTAAAAGTTTTCCATATATTGCATCTTTTATTGTTGTTTTATCCTTGAGTATCTTGAGTTGAGTACCTTTAAGTTGAGTATCTTATTCTTGAATTGAGTTTAGTTGAGTGAGTTGAGAAAAAGTAAGTATGTTTCCTTTTTATCAAGCTCAAGCTAATGTTTATGCTTTAGAATTCCCCTTACATGCTCGTATATTCCATGTACTGAGCCCTTTAGCCTGCATCATTTCATGATGTAGATACAGGTACTCAGGATCATCAACGGGCGCTTTGTTGATACCACATGCAGTTCGAGTTAGCTATGGTGAGCCTCCTTACTTTTGGAGGGTTCCACTTGTACTTTCAGTTATATCAGTTGTTGGTATGTCGTGGGTCTTGTCCCGACTTTCATATTTGTACGTTAGAGGATTCATAGATAGAAAACAGAGTTTCAGAAGTCTGTTCATTTATTTTGTTAAATGTTTTAAAGACTTAAGCGGCTTATTTTATGGCGAGTTGACTATATTATTTTTATTTAGTTTTTAAGTTTTGTATGCTTGAGTTGGTCTTCCGTTTGTATTCAGTCAGGATGAGGGTTCGCTTTGGGACAAACAATGGTTCTCGAGTGCCAGCCACGTCCATGGTGTAGGCTCGAATCGTGACAAACTTAGTATTAGAGCACAGAGATTCATAGAGCTAAGTCATAGAGATTTATTCATACTCGTGCGTTTCTCAGATTCATTTGACTACCCCTCATACTAGAGGTGGTTGAACAGAAAAGTTAGTCCTTTGTCGATGAGTTGTTCTTAGCAAAAATCTTGAGAAAGGCATGAGACTCCAAAAGGGACTAAGAGAAGCCCATGAGTGAGTTAAGTATTGAGTTCGAGGAAATGCACTCATATTCATATGAATCGTGCATTTGAGCTAAAAGTGAGTTGTACTCTCTTCCCTAAGCCTTGCTTTAGCTAAGATCCTTATGAGGAAGTGTGTTTAGAGTTTGGGTAGTATTTTTGCCCGAAAAAGTAGCACGAGTTACAAGATCACGAGTAGTAGTAGTGAAATAGCCCAGAGTTAAGGAAAGTATATAGAGGTTTAGTAATTTAATTAAGGGAGATGGTGTTTTGACAAGCTATGTTACTATAGTCATGCACAAAGTAAGTTAGTAATGAGGAGTTTTCCTTTATGGGTAGACTAAGAAGTGATGAGTTGTGAAGATTCCATCATAGGAGGTAGAGTGTGTTGTAGCTAGAAAGGAGTTTGTGATGAAGGGTCATTTCGTAGGTACTGACCAAGTGTAAGTGTTGAATAGAAGAGCAGGAGTATACATGAGATGATAGATCTAAGCTAGGCTTATTATTTTGAGGGAGAGCCCATAATATTCAAAGTGTTATAGAACTAACTACGCATTGATGTATAGTGAATGAGTGAATAGTACTCAAGTTGTGAAGGGAAATGTGATAGTAAATTGTAAGTATGAATACTAAGAGGTAAAGATTGACTACTTTTCATAAGGTCCTAGTGGATGAGTGTTACTGAATTTGTATCTAGTAGTTGTAAGTTAGTATAGAAAGCAAGCAATCATATTGATATTCGGGTTTAGTAATAAACATTAAGCTTGAATTTGAGATGACTATCTTGATCAAAAGAATGGCAACATAATGGTGATGTTGTTAGTCTTGAGATTTTATCTAGAAGACTTGACATAGAGTAGGTGAGGAATTGAGGTGATTATCTGCAATAAATATGAGCGGTTCAAGTGAGAGACCCTAACGTTTAGATAAGGGCTGTAAAGTATGGTTAAGTCACAAGACAAACAAGAGCAATAAGAGGTGTACCGAGATAGTATGTTATCATATGAGGTTTCAATTAAGTTATAATTTTCCATGTATGCCTAGATAACATAATTGAGTTGTCAATGTTGAATAGGTACATAGCTTTCAAGTGTTAGCTTTAAACCTAAGAGGGAGATGATAAGATGAGAAATCAAGTCAAGTGTTGAAAATTTCTTAAGGAGTTGGTTAGTAGGAGTCCATGGAGTTGTTAGAGTACTAAGCTTGAATTTTGTATTGTTAAACATTAGGTGGTTCTTGATATGAGCCCAATGTGGTGGTAAAGAATAATAGTTTTGGGATGAGATTCCCTATAGAGAGTTATAGAACATGAACCTAAGGATTTGGGTTAAGCTTGAATATAGTAAGAGCATACCATTAGACTCAGACCAAAGTAAGAGTAACCCCATTCCATACCCAGTCCAGTCGTCATTCGAGGATGAATGATCCCAATGGGGAGATATTGTAACACCCCAGAAAATATTTGAGCTAAGACTCGAACCGTTCTTCGTAGTGAGTGAGATTTCACCAAGGAAATTAAAATTTTCCTAAGTGTTAAGGTAACTAGATGTAGCACCTTGAGTTCCAAGAAGAATTAAAGAGAGTTCATTCAAATCATTCCTAAGTTCCTTTGAGTTTTGGGTCAACTTCAAATGACAATAACCTTCAGTACAGAATGAGTTATATGGGAAATAAGATATCAAATGAAAAGTCTTTGAATTATCTTTCCAACTCAATCGAGTTTGCTAAATTTCGAGCTCGTATGAAGGAGATATGCCCGTTTAAAGTCGGGCTATCCAAATAAGAAAAGTTACCCAAAAATAGTAAGGGGTATTTTGGTCTTTTCCTTACCCAATCAGATTTAATTCATTTTTTGTAAGGTTTTAGGGGTCTAATCTGATTAGGTTCAGTTTTATAATCCTAATATATGCCTAGGGTTTTAGTTGAGAGTTCAAGAAGAGAAAAGAGGATAAAAGGCTTTGATTTCGTAGAGTTCTTGAGGATTTGATTTCGGATTTCGCCAAGGGTTTAATCCCTAAGAGGTATGTAAGCTTCCATAGTATTGGATTTGTTCACCCACACGCCACTCATGTTAATTTCAACATTAAATTTGTTCTAGAGAGTTGAAGGTTTGATGTTCTTGAATTGTGTTCTTGAAATTGGCTTTCGTCTTGAGTTTAGATGAGATTGATGAGTCTTTGAGGAAATCGTGTCGATTTTAGAGTTGTATTTGATTAGATTATTGTCTACATGTAGTGGGTATCTGAATCTCAAGAGAAATTGAGAAAAAAAATCGAATTTAGGCGAACTGAGATTAGAAAATGAGGAAGAAAAAGTCAGACATAAAATTGGTATCAGGTCTGCGTCGCGGACATGTTCTTTAGAAGTGAAATTTTTCTCTCTGCATCGCGGAGAGAATGCGGACCCCATTGTTTCGAAAATTATTTTGACCAATCATTATAATTCATCTCCGCGCCGCGGACTTGCTCCCAGACAGTGTTTTTATAACTGTTTCTCATGATAAACTATCTAAAGCACTTTTAATCATCACGATATCTTTCCTATTACAAATCATAACCTTGAATTAATAATTCAAATTCAAGGTAAAGCTAAGAGTTAAGTCTTGAGAGTTGATTCGAACATTTTGAGAAAGTCCCTTTGAGTCATTTTGAGTAGTCTTCTACAATTTTTAATAAGTTGTCTCAAGACTTGAGCAAGTGAGTATGAGAATGAGGAGAATGTATTCATGAGTATACTTTATCATCACGAGATCCTTCGTATCATGAACCATAACTCTTGAATTCATAATCCACATTCAAGAGAGTGTAAAGAGTAGAGTTCAAGAAAGTCTTTGAGTTCAATTGTGAATCCTTTGAGATCAATTATCGATTTGAACTAAGTTTTGAGGAAGTAAGTATGAGAATGATAAGATTTATATGTATGAGTTCCATAAATTTCTTTAGACCCTTGAGTCGAGTCGTTCATCCTAATAAATTCCGTATGAACTCCATTCATTGAGTGTCTTCGAGAGGAGTAGCATCTTCGAGTTCTAAGTCTTTGAGCATTGAGTTCCTAATTCTTTTGAGATTGTCTTCCTAATCATGGGACTATTACATATTATCCATGGAGTCCATAAGTTGAATTGTTTATGCCCATAATTCCGCATGAACCCTATGAGTTGAACATTCTTGAGATGAGTAGTAACCTGAAGTCCATGAGTTGAGTTGTTCATGCCCATAATTCCGCATGAACCTTGTGAGTCGAGCATTATTGAAATGAGTATTTCCATTGAAGTTGTTGAGTCTCGAGTATTGAGTTCTATGTATGGTTATTGAAAACATTGAATTGAGTCGTTTACGTCCATAATTTGGCATGAACTTTATTCTGAGAAGTCTTTTACAAATTTTTCTAAACCTTAATTTTCGTTAAAATGATATGTGGGAACTAAGTATTCCAAAGAATAAATATTTTCACATTTAAAAGAGAAGGAAACTAAGATTTCCAAGAGAGTTTTGAGCAGTTTGAGTAACATCTCTTTTTAGTGAAAGATTTTGAGTAATAATCTCAAACCACAGAAAGAGTTATATTTTTAAACATATGAGATGAGTATATTTTTTGGAGTAGTATTGAGTACCGATATGGGTACTAGTTCAGATAACTCAAATCTCCATAAACCATGTAGCCAACGTGGTAAAAAGAGTCATACTTTTTAGATGATTCCTTGATGTGTTTTAGAATAGACTAGTAGATCCACTTAGTTGAGAGGTCTTATACCTTGGAAAAGTATAAGATAGTTCTGACAGCGTGGGCAAGACACTGTATCATCACATAGCTCATAGTGATGGTTGTCGGTTAGAGAATCGCCCACATAGTTATATTGTATTTTTATATACAAATTGAGTTATTATTGTATTCTTCAATACGAATGACTTATTATCTACTATTTTAAAATTTTTTCATATATTTCATCTTTTATTGTTGTTTTATCCTTGAGTATCTTGAGTTGAATACCTTTGAGTTGAGTTGAGTATCTTTGAGTTGAGTATCTTATTCTTGAATTGAGTTTAGTTAAGTGAGTTTAGAAGAGGTAAGTATGTTTCCTTTTTATCAAGTTCAAGCTTATGTTTATGCTTTAGAATTCCCCTTACATACTCGTACATTCCATGTATTGAGCCATTTGGCCTGCATCATTTCATGATGCAGATACAGGTATTCAAGATCATCAACAGGTGCTTCGTTGATATCACATGCAGTTCAAGTTAGCTATGGTGAGTCTTCTTGCTTCCGGAGGGTTCCACTTGTACTTTCAGTTATATCAGTTGTTAGGATGTCGTGGATCTTGTCCCGACTTTCATCTTTGTCAGTTAGAGGGTTCATAGATATACAATAGAGTTTCAAAAGTCTATTCATTTGTTTTGTTAAATGTTTTAAAGACTTAAGTTACCTATTTTATGGCGAGTTGAATATATTATTTTTGTTCACTTTTTAAAATTTGTATGCTTGAGTTGGTCTTCCACTTGTAGTCAACCGGGATGAGGGTTCCTTGGGGACCAGCAATGGTTCTCGAGTGCCAGCCACGTCCAGGGTGTAGGCTCGGGTCGTAACAATTCTAAAGTAAGTAAGGCAAGAGGCGAATACCCATTAGCCTTTGTAAGTTAGGCAAAGAGACGAATCCCCATGTCTTTAAAAGTAAATATGAATAATGTGATTGATGTTACGAAGATATGAATAGCTTGGAGTGTTGCTTGATATGTCTTCGTATGATGTAAGCATGACTAGAGGTGGATGACCCAAGTCTTGACTAAGGATATGTGAGGTTGCTTGAGAAGTATTCCTCTTTTACTATGATGATTTAGGTGCATTAATTATGCTTGTTGTTTATATTGACTAACCCTTATGTTTATGTTGTTTATACTAGCTATCATATTTAGTACATCTTTGTAATAACACACACTCTTGCCTACATTTCTTATCCAAATGTAGGGTTTGGCGATATTGATTCTCACACTCGTGGATAGGATCCTAATAGATCAAGGATTGAAGATTTGGTGAGTCCTCATAGTATTCGAGGATTTGAGCACTATTTTTCCCTTATGTCTTTCTTTTATGTTTGAACTATTGTATGGGCTGTGTCCCAAGATTTATTCACGTTGTTAGATGGTTTGAGACAATTGTATTAGACTTCCGCTCGTTTTATAAAGACTTTTATTGTATTGAAAATGTTTTAAATTTCTGCATCATTTTCTATTACTTTATGTTATGATATGCTAAGTGGCTTGTATGAGGCCTCTCGGGGTCTTATACGCCTTGTTACATAACTCTGGGTCGTGACAGTGTCAGTACTTGGAATGTACTGAGCATGTAGGATATGGATACTAAGCTGAACAAATATATGTGAGCTGAACAAAGCATAACTGAGGAATGATATAATCTGAAACAAGATATAGATATGTACAGAAGTATATATAACTTAAAAGAATTGAACTAAATGCAATGACCAACTGCTAATCATGAACATAACATGTTGAACTATAAACTGATATAAATGTTGAAAATCTGGTCAAATGCACTATGAGTCTGACTAGTGGCGGGCTCTTGGGTCGTCCGGACCATATCTGGTAAAAGTGGTGGCCGAGAGCTACTATTAACCGACATAAATCACGTGAGCTAAACATGGAGTCTGATGTATACGTCCCATCGAGAGGATCCAATATACCTTGATAGGGGTATAAAGGAATGACTGGCGTGATCACTAAATTTGATGCCCAACAGAGGGGACTTATAATCCTATGGGGGCACGTAGTTCTAGGACTATGAGGGTACGCTAAAGCCTAGTCCAACTCAATTCTAAGTTTACTCCCAACTAAATACGTATATCACTGAAATGTAACTGAAACACTAAATAGCTCAAAATATTACTAAGAATGCAACATTTATATACTAATAATTTGACATTCGAAGTCTGAAGCATGATTATGTTTACTAACCTAGCAAGTATAATCCATGGACTAAGAGAATTCATACAAACTAGGGTTCTGAGTGTCATGCAAGGAATTAAGCAACGTTTCCAAGAAAACATGATATTTCGATTAAGAGTACTATAACAACTAAATCACAACAATTCTCCAAGGTTTTACAAACCCTAGGTCTAAACAATCTATGTAGAATCAAGGAACTAACAGAATTATAGGGACCTAGTGGATGAAAGGAACCCACTAGTGAAATCCCATATACCTGGTGATGAAATTCACGGAGAAATCTTGGTATTTTGGGGCTGAAACTTGAAGAACATTGTTGCTTGTTCTTGAAAGAAACTGGCGCATTTTTCTCCTCTTTTTGTTCTAATTTGGATGATTTTTGGAGAATAAGGCTTCTGGGTATGTCTGACTAGGTTATTAGACTTATTTTGAGTAAAACGACATAGTTTAAGAATAAAATAATTAGAAAAAAACCCAACTACCCCTAAGCTAACTGTTGACCCACGACCTACGAACCCTGACTGACGGTCCGTCATCTGTCTTCAGAGGGGTGGAATTGGGGCCCTGACCTACGGACCCCTAACCATGGACTGTGATCTGACCGACGTTCCGTTGGTCCGGCCGTGGTTCATGGCCTCTGGGGATCCTGGGGTTACCAGTCCATGGACCATACCTATGGTCCGTGGTCCTATCCACGACCGTGGTTGGCCTCCATGGCTAGCACCTGTAACTTTAGAAAATTGCGATTATTTCCCTTTCTCGCATCCAGGGTGTTACAACATAATATTAGTATATAATCTTCTTTAATTGTATTTATCATGTATAGTACTTACCATGTATGATATTTTACCATGTATAGTTTTCTTATAATTTTGTAAGTAGATAATTTCTAAAGTAATAGAAATTAAGATTTTCCTTTGTTCATAGTATTTATAATGCGTTTGAACATCTAAATATACATTTATAGTGAGTTTTAGTTCAAGATGTCCTCCTTGAATAGTTAGTCCTTGAGTATGAAAATCCGTTAAGGACAATTATAAATAAATAACATATTTTTGTTAATATCAGTACTATTATTGAAATTCTATGCTTTTTTTTCCAAAATTGTCATAATTATTAAATTATTTCTTTGGATTCGTTTGTCAATAAAAAAAAGTTGGATAATCAGAATTGAAGCTCAAAATAACCGGAGTTGAGAAATAGTGGGATACCCATAAGCTCAAAATTGTGTGTTACCCTAGCCTCCAAGTACCACATAATACTACAGAGTACTTGTTATTTGTTAAGTACTCTCTCTGTCCAACAATAGTTGTCCACTATTGACTTGGCACACCTCTTAAGAAATAATCAACAATAGGGATAATATTTCTTTGACTTTATCAAATTTAATGGCAAGGGTAAAATAGATACAAAAGGTAAATTATCTCCTGATTTTCTAAATTGACAAGTATTGTTGGACATCTATTTTTAGTATAGTGGACAACTATTACTGGACGGAGGAAATATCATATCATATATTACTAAAAGTGGGAAGCTCCTAACCTCAAAGTTGGATTACCATTTTTCCCTTCCACTTAATTAAAATGATTAAATGTCTAATTAAATAATAATATTTTAATTACATAATAACATATTTTTAATTCCAAGAGTTTTATTTTAATTCTTTAGTTATGACAGTACAAATATCTTTTGTTTTCTACTTCTTTTTAGCTTCCATATGTTAAAAAACTTTTCATATCCTTTTACCTTCTATAAAATCAATTGCTTTAGCCTTTGGTCCATTGTCAATTTATTATATTGCTTTGTTCTTTAAAATGCTCAAAATTTGGTGTATGCACAACACTCTCTAGATAAAGGTATATTCTTTTTATATTAGTTTCTTCAATTAACTTTCCTTTAAGTTGTGTAGACCTTTGTTTTGCTTTTAATTATCTTTGTTCTCTTTTGCTCTTTGTTGTTCATTGCTTGCATCTTCAACTCTTCAGATTTTGCTTTATATTAATTACGTGACTTATTTTGTTTGGTCTTCTTTTGAAATTCTTGCATCTGCTCAATTTTTTCCTTTTTTTTTAATTAATTTTTATTTTAAGAAATTTATACTAATTAACATAGAATACACAACGTACGTGTTCGAGAACTAGTTTACTATAATGATAATGATTTTATTCCAAAAAACCAGTCCTTGTTAAAATGGCATTCCACAATTTGCTAACACCTCCACACATAGAAAAAGGAACAATTTGACTCCTAGCAACCCTTGTAGCAATATACATTCATGAGGTGGTACAATTCCATAACCATAATTATCACAATATTCATCTTCTTAGACAATATAATCAACATTTTCATAATAATCATTCTTCAATAATCTTTATGCCTACTATGGCATATACAAATTAAAATTGGAACCATTAGATTCTTAACTATTCAATAGTTGAAATTCACTAGCTCGACTATGGATAGCCTATTGCTTTACCAATAAGAAAACTATAAAAGGACAGCGGTGCACAAAACATTCTCCTCTTCGCACAAAGTTCAGTGAAAAGATGCAACCCAAAGAGGTGTGATATACACAGTCTACCTTAATGCAAGACTCAACAGCTAATTCCACGACTCGAACATGTAACCTATAAATCACATGGTAGTTAATTATTTTTTTCTAAAAACTCAGTCTTCATTAAAATAGCATTCCTCATTCTACTAAAATCTCTTCCCTTAAGTGTCCTCTCAAAACCTTCACACATAGAAGGAGGATCAATTTGACTCCTAGAAACCCTCTTAGCCAAATATTCATGTGGTGGCAACATTCCAATATCATCACAATCTTCATCTTCTTCAACACTTCCACTATAACTGCCATTCTTCATGAATGTACTTGATGATTTCTTCTTGTAAATCTTGGACCTATCAGGAATGTTAATAGGAATTGATGATTGTTTTGGCACATGAGTAGACTCGTTGTTGCTAATTGTAGCAATTTTAGCTCTTGGGATCATCTTTGAAGTAATGGATAATTTCTTCTTCACAACATGTTGACTCCATACATCTTCTTCTAGAAAATCTCCATTAAATGCCATTGATTTTCCTTTGCTACAAAATAAAATTCTATCATGAATCATGATGTTGCCAATAGGAGGGGGGATTTTTTTTTTTTAAAAAAAAAAAAAGAAAGACGAGAAAACACTATTATCATGAGTTAATTCTCACAAAATTTCAAGAATGAGTATGAAAAAATTGGTTTCTTGAATGAGTCTTTAAGTTTATGTATTGTTGGTGTAAAAATATTTATACAATTAGGCTATGTTGCTCGAATCCTTCAAAAATAGTCTTTTTTTTTTTGGAGAATCCAACACGATTGTGGCAACAATTTTGAAAAGTTCAAGCAACATAGCTTGCTTGTGTGTATATTTTTTACATCGACGATAGCTAGCACTTAAGAATCATTCAAGAAATCAATATTTTTCACATAGCACTCAAGAATCATTCAAGAAATCAACATTTTTCACATAACACTCAAGAATCATTAAAAAATCAACATTTTTCATACTATGTCACGNCATAGTGAAAGAGTGGTGATATCTGTCGAGCTAACTCACGAACTCCCAAATCAAGCCTTAGACGAAGATGAGAAGAGAATGGTCAAGATGATCCGAGCTCGTAACATATGCTAGTGGAGAAAGCAAGGAAGTGAATACCAAACAACAACAATACTCATCAAGCACCCCAAATGGCTCTAAGTTAAGTAATACAAAAAACAAGTACTACAACGCACAATCTGACCCTCCATAAACTACATTATGCATAGAATCAATCAGCCCAACCTAACAGTCTTTAGAACATTACAATTTGCACCTCAACATATATAAATGTGTTTACCATTACAATCTTCCATAATTCAACAATCACAAGGCCACAACATCACTCATGAATGTCATAATACAAGGATGAAATGCGATGCAATGTAGTGCAATGTCATATAAAGTGATGCATGTTTGTTCTAATAATACCCACCCACTGAATCTCAGTCTTGAACTCATAGGGGACATATTTGTCATGCAATCGTCACAACGTACGAAACAATCCTCGATATTAAGGAATCTGTCACGGCGTGCAACACATCTCTCAAAATCATAGTATACATCGCAGTATGCGATACGACCCTCAATATAATAAAATTTGTCATGACATGTGATACGTCCCTCGAAATGATACATCCTCTTGTTGTTTTCTTATTTTTCATCAACATCATAGAGTGCCCATCAAAACAATTAATGCCTCAGTTCCAATACAAATAGGCATGTACAAATAC
Organism: Solanum stenotomum; assembly: GCF_019186545.1. Lineage (NCBI taxonomy): Eukaryota > Viridiplantae > Streptophyta > Magnoliopsida > Solanales > Solanaceae > Solanum > Solanum stenotomum. Next base: position 8,197,897 of record NC_064293.1, read on the forward strand.
TCAATGAAAGAATAAAATTGCAACACCAACAACCAATCACAATTAATCAAGCCACTTCATCAAGGTGAATTAACATAACCATCCAAGTATTCAAGGCACATCATACAATAGTATAACAATAATTTCCTTTTTGCAACAATTAATGCCTCAATTCCAATACAAATAGGCATGCACAAATACTCAATGAAAGAATAAAATTGCAACACCAACAACCAATCACAATTAATCAAGCCACTTCATCAAGGTGAATTAACATAACCATCCAAGTATTCAAGGCACATCATACAATAGTATAACAATAATTTCCTTTTTGCACAACAATGTCAACACTAGAATTCATTCAATATTTATCAAGAACAAGAATATTACTAATCCTTTCATCAATTTTCATTACTCCCATTTACACAACAAGACATACCAAGTTTAACACACTTAACGAAGAGTCAAGAGGCCCACTTGCCTTAAGGGGGAGAAATCAAATCGAAACTTGAGCATTTCCTTCACGTCAATCCACATAATTTACACCAAATAATCAAATATATAGAATAGAAAATATGAACAATGACACCCATAATGCTGATTTTAAACATCGAGTTCGAAACAATCCAAAAGGTCAATTCTGAGTGCCAAGGATAAATTTGGATTTTTTTTTTTTATGGAAAATCATAATACCCAAAGGTTTTGAAACTCACAAGTGAAATCATAAAGAAAGATGTGTTGAAATCAAGGTCAAAACTCTAATTTACTTAAAACACAAGTTCATAAGAAAAACCCCCAATACTCGAGTTCGAAATCTCAATTAAAATTTAAAATATTTCTTGAAAATATCTTATCCATGCTTAGGGAAGTTCAAATATGAAATTTTATTCTAAAATGGAGTCAAACCTTGAAATACTTAATTTATCAAACTTTAACTTTAACGGGAAATGCTCAAATTCGCATGCTTATACGCGGTTAATATGAAGAAAATAATTGATGAATCAACAAGTTATGTTAATGCCAAAAATCAGTGTATCCATAACATAAAGATCGTAAATATACATTTTTCATAGAAAACTGAATTCAAATCGATAAAATCTCAGTTTTCACCAAGAACTTAACGAATAAGGAAAGAAAATCAAATGAAGAAATCGTGGGAGAATGCCTAAATGAGGATTGGATACCAATCCCTATAGTAAATCTAAAAGAATGCCGCAAGAATCATTCCATTATGGGCTCTAGAACTCTCAGTATGCTCAAAATACCAAATGAACATAGTCTGAAATTTTAAATACATGAACAACAATATTTATACCTGAAATCAGTAACTTAAATTTTTCACTAAAAGAGTCATAACGTCCTCATACGATAGTGAAATGACCCAATTATTTTCCGTAAATGTCTTAAATAATGATATGAACTTGCATGTTCAATCGAAACTCAATTTTGTGTTCGTTTGTCCAATCAAATAATATTATTTCAGCTCGGTAAATAATTATTTCATATATATCGCGATAAAAATTCAATATCATTTTAGCAAAAATGCACCAACATTTGAAGATCAATACTATAATTCATGATCAAACTTTCAGAATAATTTTTCGATCTTTAAAACTAATAACGTTTCTTTTAGTTGGCACAAATTGCTAAAACAACGTTATAGCACCTAAAAAGCTTAGAAACTCACTCAAAACTCATCTGGAACCTCCCGAACACAAACCAAATATGCTACTAGCTTGAAAATGATATTTGGACTCAATGAAATCATCAAAACTCCCAAACACGGTCACCTTAACCCGATGTTGACTAAAGTGAACTTTAACTTAAGAATCTCCAAATTTCCAAATAAGGACATGAAATTCATCCAAAAGCTTTAGGAACTGAACTAAACCTTTAATTAGGCCAAATATCACCAATCAGACCTAGTGGAATCATCAAAACTCGAAAATGACCTTTCTAACCTCAAATGTTGACTAAGTCAAACTTTAGCCTTAACTTTTTCTGCATCTTGTCTAATGACTCAAATTCAAACCAAAAGCCTTGAGACCCAAACCAACAGTACATCTAGATCAAAAATCACGTTCCGAAGTTGATGGCAACAGACGAAATTCCATTCTGAGACTCAACTCCAAATGTTGACTAAAGTCAACCATTTCAACTTAAAAGCTTTCGAAACTCCAATACTTCCAAAAAAATCTCAACTTTTCGATCTGGTTTCTAATCTAACCTCAAAAGTTGATAAACATGACTCGAGGCAACTATCAGGATATAGGTAAAATGATAATTTTTCAGAACATTTTGAAAATGACCTTCAAGATCATTACAATTTAAACTTAATAGTCGAATGAAATGTGATAGAATTTTAAATCTCAATTTATAATATTAAAAATCCAAATTTCATATTTGTTGATAATGATGACATTGTTTTAATTTAAGCACACTTCTTAAGAAATCACTCATCCCTTCACTAAATGTTCTTTATTTTTAATAAGATCAATTTAATATTATTTTCTTATTATATACCAAAATAATTTACTTATCTAAATAAGGTTAACTCGGGTGAGCTGAGCTCAATAGATTACAGCGGCTCATGTAGCTCAGTTAGTGAGTTGTCCAAAGGTTCGAATTTCAATACTTTATAACAATTATTTTTAGAATAATATTTTATTACAACGATTAAGATTTATTTGAAATAGATCATTTATGTCATGTTGTATTAGTATATATTTCTATAATAATAAAATAAATTCGATATGATCTCAATATAAATAGATTTGATTATGTAACAAAAGTAAAATGTGGGTCTTCATTTACATGATATATTACTATGTCTAATTTAAAAACATTGCATAGTCCTTTTAGAATTTAGTTTTTATTTAGGACCTACTTCTTTGAAGTGTAATTAATCATCATATATCATATATCATATATCATATATTATTAAAAGTGGGAAGCTCCCACCTTCAAAGTTGAATTACCATTTTGTCCCTCCATTAAATTAAAATGTTATAAATTATTTAATTAATTAAATAGAAAATAGTAAAATTACAATTCACTCAAGGCTTAATTACATGTTTCTGGTTCAAAAACAAAATTCTACATATTTAGATAAATAAAACGTCAAAACATTTCAAATTTTTGGCTACATTAAATTATTAAAACAAAATGTTCTAAAATATAATTAAATACTAAATAGTAAAATAATGCTCCTTAAATGTGATAAATATTGAATTACATGTCCTTCAAAAAATAGTCTTCTTTATTATATATATAAAAAAAATTTAAAACGTGGGACTCAAATAGTAATTACAACCATGAAAAGCCATTTCCGTCTTAATCCTTTTTAAATGTTGTCATATTAAATGCTAATAATAGCTAAAATAATGATAAAAAATAATAATTTCTTCCGTTTTACAAGATTTCCAAAATTAGTTTATATATTTCCGGAATGATTATAAATAATTAAAAATAAATAATAGGTATATAATTTAATAAAATAATTACTAAAAAAACTTAAAGTAGCTTATGACTTTATATGAATTTTCTATGGCACTAATATTATAAGTTGAAGATTACTTTAAAGAAATAAAATAATTTTAGGAAGAGTCTTTATCACTACCCCATTAACTACACATACGTACAATGCATGTTATTTATTTATGTCATTTATTAAATTAATAAATTTATGTTATCTTGAGATCATAGTTATAATTGTTTTTTGGGAGAAGTTAAGAAATTGAAGAGTTGTCTTTTCATTATTCAATATAGACGGTTATATTTGCCAATTTCCTTCATATATCAGCTCACACTTTTACTTTACTCTTCTTTTACTCAACAGGTTTCCTTATTCATGTTTAGGGGAGCATTTTCTACTTATCTTTGTTTCACTTCCTCTTATTTCAATTTTACATTTTTAATTCCAATTTGTTGATATTATTCTTCCTAATTTTGTTTTTCCTTTTTTTTAATAGAAGTTGTTGTGTGGAATCCATAGTATAATGCAGAAAAGAAAATTGACTTTATAGTGTATTGAATGATAAATATAATTGTTGCTATGCATTTCAAGTTTTCGTTATACACGGTTGATGTATATATTGAAAGTTTCTCGATGAATTGTAGGGATTATTGCAATGTATGATTGATTAAACTCATGAGAAATACATATTTTTATTATGCTTATAGTTTGAAATTTGAGGGTATCTGTTTTGATTTCTTATCTTATACATGTTTTTCAATTTATATTGCAATCAAATGTTTCTTTTTTTTTTTAAATGTACACATAAATTTTTCACTATAGATATATATTATGCAAACATATAATATGAGATACACGTGCACGCACATGTTAAGATACTAGTGTTTTATAAAAAGAGAATAAAATATGAAAGTGTGTGGCTATTTGGGAAAATGAGGTCCAGATCGTCTGGATGGCACATACGTTGACTACAGACTCTTTTAAGTCTTTGTTGATACTGTTATGTTGTTCCACAAGACAATTTTTGGTTGCTCTGCTGCAAATAACACTATCTGAAAAAAATGGCAGAAGTGCTGCTAAGTGCTTCAGTTGAGGTTTTACTTCAAAAGTTACTTTTGCTTGCAACAAGTGGTAATAGTCATTTGTGGGGTTCCAAGAAAGAATTGGAAAAGCTGAGGAGATGCTTAGCTATAGCTAGAGCAGTTTTACATGATGCTGAGAGGCAACAGCGGAAGGACCAAGCAGTTAAGCTTTGGCTGAAGAATCTTGAAGACTTAGCTTATGATGCTGATAATTTGTTGGATGAGCTCAATTACACAACACTCAAGAAAAGTGAGTGGAAGGTATGTTTTGTTTTATCACTACCAAATCCACTTTCTTGTAAAATGAGGGCCAAAATCAGGGAGATCATTCTGAACCTGAAAATGATTAATGAGGAAGCCAATGACTTTGCTATCCCAAGGGGAGTTGGGGATGGAATTGATCATATCAACCATAAGGAGACTGACTGTTTCCATGGTGATTCCAATATTGTTGGAAGGGAAGATGATGTTTCAACAATGATTGAATCCCTAATTTGTCAGACCAACCAAGTAGTTGCAGTTTTCCCTATAGTAGGCATGGGTGGGCTAGGTAAAACTACATTGGCTCGATTGATATACAACGATGAACAAATAGTTAGATATTTTGATGAGAGAATATGGGTCTGTGTATCTGAGATTTTTGATGTGAACAAAATTATTAGACTGGTTTTAGAATCATTAACACAGAGAAGTATTGATGTGCAAAGTAGGAATGCTTTACTTCAAATCCTTCACAAGGAACTAGGTGGCAGAAAATACTTGCTCGTTCTCGATGATGTTTGGAATGAAAAGCTTGAGGAGTGGGATGATTTTAAAAGGTCCTTAGTTGGCATTAATGCAACAAAGGGAAATGCCATTATCGTGACTACTCGAAGTGAACGAGTGGCATCCATAGTAGCAACACATCATCTTCATTTCTTGGAGAAATTATCAGAAGATGACTGTTGGTCTGTGTTCAAAGAAAGAGCATTTCCAGAAGGAGATGTGCATATGGAATTGGTACCAATTGGTAAACAAATTGCGCACAAGTGTAGTGGTTTGCCTTTAGCAGCTAACTTGCTTGGAGGAATGTTGCGTCTCACGAAAGAAACCAGTGAGTGGTCATCAGTTTTGAGAAATGGCCTCTGGAACTTAAACGGGGATGAAAATGCAGTCTTGCAAGTGCTGAAGCTGAGTTTTGATCATTTGCCATCAACATCTGTCAAGAAGTGTTTCGCCTATTGTTCAATTTTCAGTCGGGATCATGACATTGAAAAGGATCAACTGGTACAATTATGGATGGCCGAAGGATTTCTCCAACTGAGTCAAGGAGATCATTTGAAAATGGAAAGCTTGGGAAATGAGTTCTTCAACATTTTGTTGCAAAATTCCCTATTGCAGGATGTAAAAAGAGATGACTATGGTAACATTACCCATTGTAAGATGCACAGCCTTGTTCATGCCCTTGCTCAATCAATTTCGAGATATGAAGGATTTAATGTAGGGTGCAGTACAGAAGATGGCCATCCACATGTTCGGTATCTTTCAATGAAGTCCTTAAGGGAATCAATGCCTTCAGTTGTCAAGGAAAAAGCAAGATCTTTACGCACCTTGTTTTTAGCAGATAATGTTTCTGGGAGCATGTTATCAAACTTCAAGTATTTGCGTGTATTAAGTTTCCATGGTGTTGATGTTGCTGAGGTACCCTCATCAATCAGCAAGCTAATACATTTAAGATATCTTGATCTATCAGGCACCAAAATTCGAGCTTTGGCAGATTCACTTTGCATGCTTTTTAATCTACAGACTTTAAGATTAAATGGATGTGACTTTCTTGAGAGTATTCCAAGTCAGTTGAGCAAGTTGAATAACTTGAGACACCTACACTATTATTCATTCGATGCAACTTGTCTAATGCCATTCAAGATGGGACAATTAACTTGTCTGCAAACATTGCAATTCTTCAATGTTGGTTATGCTGATGGTCAGCAAATTGCTGAGATTGGATTTTTGAAGGAACTTGGAGGGGATCTTGAAATAAGAAATCTTGAGAAAGTAAATAACCAGCAAGAAGCTCGAAGTGCACATCTGTGTAGAAAGGAAAATATTTATAAGTTAATATTTCAATGGAGCAGTGGGAGGCAAGACACAGTCAATGATGATTCTGTCTTGGGAGGCCTTGAACCTCATCCAAATTTGAAAAGCTTGACAGTCCAGAACTTCATGGGTGACAAGTTACCTACATGGATTATGACAATGATGGTCAGTACTATTGAGGGGCACTTACTGGGACTCGACAATCTGGCGGAGATCAAATTAAAAGGTTGTAGAAAGTGTGAAGAACTACCAATGCTTGGGCACCTACCGCATCTCAAATATCTAGACCTCACTGGACTGGATAATTTGAAAAGCATAAGTCGTTCCTTTTATGGTAGAGACTTTCTCAGATCAAGAACCTATCAAGGTGATAATACAAATATCGCATCATTCAGATCACTAAAGAGACTCGTTTTCTGCAACATGCCCAACTTAGTTGAGTGGACTGAACCAGAAGAGGTGACAACAGAGAAGGTGTTCCCTCACTTGGAGGAAATAGAAATACACAACTGTTCACAATTAACTACCACTCCATGTTCTTTTCCCAGCCTGGAGGAATTGAGGATTTCAAATGTTAGCAGTTACCAGCCGTTGGAAAATATATGCAGTAGTGATAACTCATCAGGTCTTACATTCCTACATATTGATGGCTTGCTGGAGCTTGCTTGCCTTCCGGACAATCTTCTTAACAATATTAAGAATCTGGTATATCTGGCTATATATAAATGTCCTAATTTGGTGCATGTTGTTCCACGTGTGAGGGGTTTTGGTTCCTTTCTTCGTGTGTTGGATATCAAAGAGTGCACAAATCTCAGCACGTTACCTGATGATCTACAAACTCTTCAGTCTCTTGCAATGCTGTGGATATCTAGATGTCCAAAAATTACGTCAATCCCAAGCTTGGAAGGCCTGACGACTTTGGAAGAACTGAGAATCAGCTACTGTGACGAGTTGGCTTCTCTGCCAAATGAAATGCTTCTGTCCTGCATGTCTCTGAAGTCTTTGAGCATAGAAAACTGTGTTAATTTAACCTCCTTTCCTAATTTGCAACAGTTGAATTCCCTTTTATCCTTGAGAATTGTTGATTGCCCACAGCTGACTTGTCTCCCCAAGGGGCTTCATTCTCTTTCTTGCTTAAACTACTTAAGAATTGGTCCATTTTCAGAGGATCTCACTTCATTCCCGATTCTTGATTACGAAGACGCTCCTAACAGTGAGATACATGAGGAAAACTTTCAACTTTTCTCTCTTAGAAGTTTAACACTTTTTGGGCGACCTCATTGGGACTCTCTGCCTGCATGGCTTCAAAATCTTTCTTCTTTAGCAGAACTACATCTTTATGATTTTGGATTTGAAGCTGTGCCTGAATGGATAAAAAACATGTCTTCCCTAGAACGATTGGGCCTATACTGGTGTGAAAAAGTGAGTTTTCTTCCCTCCATTGAAGCCACAAAATGCCTTGTCAAACTAAGAGAAGTGGAGATTTACAATTGCCCTTTATTGAGTGAAAGATGCTCTTCTTTGAGTGGCTCTAATTCTGAATGGTCTAAAATTTCTCATATAAACCAAATCAAAGTTGATGGCAAACAAATCACATCCGAGGCTTCTTATGAAATGTTACCATCTCCAACTCTCACAAAAAAAGAAAAAAAACGGAGGAAGAAATAAGGTGAAGAGCAACAACTAGATGCAGATTTCCTTCTGTTTTTCCTCCTTTTGATAGATGATATCTGGTAATCTTTATATCTTTGGCTAATTTAATTAATTCCTACCTCCTGTTCATTTGAATCCCCAACTATGTATATGCTAATTCATATTCTTTGCATCTCTTGTGTTATTTAACTACTATATATTAAAAGTCTGATTCTGATACAATTTATCATGAAGAATAATTGATTTTACATTTGGAAAGGTCGTTCGTCTATTTACTTGTCAATGTTCCATAAAATTTTATCATAGACCTGAATTATTTTCTCAGGTAAACATTGAATATCATATTTGACATAAACTCATTAATGAAGCAGATTATGCACTTCCAAAAGGAAAATGAAATAGCTAGAAACTACTTTTAATAAACGAAACACTAATTTATCTAGCATCATGTTGGTGCATTACTTTATTGTAATGATAGGGAGGTTTAATTAACACTCCAAGCTAGTTTTCTTGTGGCCCTCAAGTTGCCAAATTAAACGATCCTCATTATGTTCCTTCACAGCATAGCAGAGGAACTTTAATTTTATCTTGTTTCAAAAAGTCTAAAGAGATTGAACTAAAAGCTGTCATTCAATGTAATGTAGTGTGAGGAAGCTATCAAAGATGACAGAAAATCTATGCTCAATGGGACAGGAATTGCAACTGGATCAGTTATGGAGATCCCAAGCTGGCAAGAAGTTGTTGGTTATGGTCCCTGGTGAAGTTCTCTTGGTTTCACTTCATGCTGTCAGTAAGTAACCAGTCGTCATCTTAGTAGACATTTGGACATAGATTTGAATGTCTATCCCTTTGTCAAATTTCACTCGCTTTAAGTTGGATGAATGAATGCTTCCAAAATTTAAAAATCTATCATAAATTAGCTTTCTGGAAAAACCTGCATGCACATAATTGTGCTCACTAGTTTTACATTTGCAGTTATCTCAGCCCTTCTGGTTTGAACAACATATTTATTAGAGCTAAACTGCTAGTGCAAAAGCATTGTTGTATTCTTCTTGATTTGAACAAAAACACAATTGCTAATACTTTAAATAGCTTCTGTTTCCAGGTACATGCATAACAGAATCAGAAGTGGTCAGTCCAAACAGAGACACACAAGTATATATGGTCAACAAGTAATTAAGATGGGTGGGTAAGACATTAGCGTAACAACTGTGTAACAGTAGCTAGCTTTCTTTCACCAATATGAAATTGTACTGTGATTCAATTACTTACTACTATATCTCTAATGACCTGAATAAAAGAGCTAAGTGAATATCAAGCTTGATAATCAATTTGCTGCGTGGAGTTTGACAACAAATGATAGGTTCATCATTCTTATTAACATCTCTTTATCTATCTTAATAACTGAGAAATAAATCATGCGCTTTGTTATAATATTTTTTATACCCATAAATATTAAAAACATATTTAAAACTGACAGTTTTAAAAACACTCATCTACTTTATTAAGTAATTTAAAAATACCGCTCTTGTGTCACATGTCATCCACCCAAGCACATATGTGGAATTTTCTATTGATTTGGCATACACATAGATATACATAATAAAATAATACCTTAGTTTAGTTAAGGTGTGTCTCTGAGATTTAGGTCATAGTCTAGGGGATACTTGTACCTTTTCACATAATAAAACTTATATATATTCTTTTCACTTTAATTTTTTTAATTAATTTATTATCTTTTCAGTTTTAAATATTTTTAATAAATTATGTGTATTTTTTTAAATAATTTTATGTTTTATTTGATTTTCTTCACTTATTATGATATCCGTTCAAAATTAACTTATTTTAAATACAAGACATTTGAAATCAAATAAAAAAGAAAGACAAAGAAAATAAACTCAATAAAAAAATAAAATAGAAAAAACAATGAATGTAAGTAAAAAAAAAAATTTGATACAAGGTAAAAAAATGTGTATTAACAAGATAAAAAAATTAGAATATTTTTTTTAAAAAATTAAGAAATTTGTTTTAATTTTTTTCTTAAAAAGATTAATTTTAAATTAAAAATAAAAAAAATATTTACACACATAGGGGGCGAGTGTGTACAAACACAACCAAGTTGGGTGGTTGAAGGGGTGACATCAGCACAAAAGGTGCACAGTAATATGAAAAAAAAATGAGTTCAGGTGGGTAATAAGATCTTAGTTAAGTTTAGGTGTGTCTTTGGTATTTCGAGCATAGTCTAGGGGGTACTTATGCCTTATCCCTTTTAAAAATTAACATTATTTTTTATCACCCCATCCCTCCCTACCCAGTACTCCAACCCCACACCTCACTACCCATCCACCAAAAAAATGGGATAAGATTTTTTTTTAATTTTAAAAGTAATTTTAATTTAATTACCGCAGAGTGGGAGGGGGGAGGGGGCTGGGGTGTGGGGAAGTCGAGATAGACAGTGGTGTGGAATAAGAATTTTTTTTAAAAACCTTTTTTNGGTGAGGGAGGGGGAGTTGGGGTACTGAGTAGGGGATGGGGTAGGGTAAGAAAAAGATTAATTCTTTTCGAAAAAGTTTTTCTCTTCTTTAATCGATAAATTTTAGCATTTAATTATTTAAATATTTTTTATTTTTTATTTTACTACATTATCTATATGTAAGTCACATCAGTAGAAAATTTCACATATACTCGTGGTTGGATGACATGTAGTATAAGAAGGTGTTTTCAAATTCTTTAATCAAGTAGAATGGTGTTTTTAAGGCTATCATTAGTTGGGGGACTAAAGTAATAATTCACGCCAAGTTTAGAGATATTTTCAATATTTTTCTCTATTTTTTATGGAATAACTTTTTATTTATTCATTCTAATAAAATTTACTTTAAATGAATTATTTGTATATTCATGTGTGTGTTATTTACTTATATAATAGAATAGGGGGTCAAATGGGCGGGTTAGACTGAAACTAGAGAGATTAAAATGGGATGAACTAAAAATCGGGTTGAGTCATGACCCACCCAAGTTTACTTTGAGCTTAAATGGGTTTAAAATCGAGTTTGATCATGACCCGCTTAATACCAAGAATTTTAGTATATTGCTATTTAGCTTTCATAACCATAATTTGAATTTAAACTATTTTTTTTTTTAAAAAAAAAGAACAAATTTTGATTTTAAGGGTGCACAGATCAAATATTATAGTTGNAAAATATATATATATATATATATATTTACACACATAGAGGGCAAGTGTGTACAAACACAACCAACTTGGGTGGTTGAAGGTGCCACATCAGCACAAAAGGTGCACAAAAATACGAAAAAAATGAGTTCAGGTTGGTAATAGGATCTTAGTTAAGTTTAGGTGTGTCTTTGGGATTTCAGACATAGTCTAGGGGGGTACTTATGTCTTATCCCTTTTAAAAATTAACATTATTTTTTATCATCCCATCCCTCCCTACCCAGTACTCCAACCCCACACCTCACTACCCATCCACCCAAAAAAATGGGATAAGAATTTTTATTTTATTTTTTTAAAAGTAATTTTAATTTAATTACCGTGGAGGGGGAGGGGGGTCGGGAGCTGGGGTGGGGGGAAGTCGAGATAGACAATGGTGTGGAATAAGATTTTTTTTAAAAACCTTTTTTTATTAAATGGGGGGGGNGTACTGAGTAGGGGATAGGCTAGGGTAAGAAAAAGATTAATTCTTTTCGAAATTTTTTTTCTCTTCTTTAATTGATAAATTTTAGCATTTCATTATTTAAATATTTTTTATTTTTTATTTTACTACATTATCTATATGTACACCACATCAATAGAAAATTTCACATATACCCGTGGTTGGATGACATGTGGTATAAGAGGGTGTTTTTAAATTCTTTAATCAAGTAGAAGGGTGTTTTTAATGCTATCATTAGTTGGGGACTAAAGTAATAATTCACGCCAACTTTAGAGATATTTTCAATATTTTTCTCTAATTTTTATGCAATAACTTTTTATTTATTCATTCTAATAAAATTTATGAATTATTTGTATATTCATGTGTGTGTTATTTACTTATATAATAGAATAGGAGGTCAAATGGGTGGGTTAGACTGAAACTAGAGAGATTAAAATGGGTTGAACTAAAAATCGGGTTGAGTCATGACCCACCCAAGTTTACTTTGAGCTTAAATGGGTTTAAAATCAGATTTGATCATGACCCGCTTAATACCAAGAATTTTAGTATATTGCTATTTAGCTTTCATAACCACACTTTGAATTTAAACTATTGTTTTTGAAAAAAAAGAAGAACAAATTTCGATTTTAAGGGTGCACAGATCAAATATTATAGTTGTTGCGTAACAAAAATTTAAAATCTCAAAGGCAATTGGCACCTAGGAATCGTTTGGTGTGAGGGATAAAAATAAATAGTAAAAACATAGTCTAAGGATAAAAATTTGGTATCTTGTTTGGTTGTCAAGTTTAGGATGATGTATTCCACCATTTATATCATAGTAATGTGATATAACTTATCCCAGAAAAACTAATCCCAAAATGATTAATCTTGGGATAACTTGTTCTCAGCCAAATGACCCCTTAGATTTTTATTCAGTGTGAAGTTCAACTGTCTTAAAATATAATACTTTACAAGAATATAGTTGCCATTAAATAAAGGAAAAAATGACAAATATACCCTCAAACTATCGTAAATGGTATGCATATACCCTCTGTGATACTTTTGGGACATTGGTGTCCCTGTCGTCCAAAAACTAAAGCATATATACCCTTTATACTAACAGACATACACGTGTCATAATCTTATCCATCCACCCGACATTTATTAAATATTGGATCGACGGATAAGATTGTGCCACATGTCCCTATTTAGTCTTCCGTTAGAATGGAGGGCATATATGCTCTAGTTTTTGGACAACAGGGGCACCAACGTCCCAAAATTATGATAGAGGGTATCTGCATGCCATTTACGATAGTTCGGAGGTGTATTTTTCCCTTTTTCCCTAAAATAAAATATTAGAGATATAATTACCATTAGATTATTGCACAAATTTCTTCTGTACACTATTTAGTTTCCTACATCTGCAAAATTTCCAAGCAGCAATTGATATTGTCATGAATAACTGCTTAAAGTTTTTGGGCAACGACAGTTTACAAAAACGGGCTGAATTTAAAGATTAAATTGGGTTTAGTTGAGATTGTTTAAAAATGGGTTACGATTTAATGGGTTGAGATTGACCCAACTTAAAATTATCTTGAGCTCAACCATAAAATTATGGACGGGTTGGGCAGGTCTCATGTAATTGGATCTCATTTTAACAGCCTATAATTGATGAATTTAGTATATAGAGTTTAACTTATGCACGAAAGATAAAATCATCAATTTTTGTAACTATAAAGTTTAGAAAAAATGTGAGATCCCTCGCGGTAATCTGCTTGCTATCATGTGTAAATTATGTTATGCCCCTTTCCGTAGAGCTCCTATGTAGTGTTTATGATATGTTGAGATAGGTGGAATGCTTTCCAATGTGGTCGAAAGAGTTTTGGGTGAGTTTTCCCATGTTTGGGGGGGGGGGGGGGGTTAGGTTGAAAGAGTTGAGTTTAGTCAACGTCTAGAGAATCTGACAATGTATGAGATTTTCATTAGTTTCATCCACTCTAGAAGGTCCATTTTGGGTTATTATCATGATCGGTTTGGGTCTCGAGGTCTTCGGCATGAGTTTGAGCCGTTAGGCGAGATGTTGGAAAAGTTTGACAAAAGATTGACTTCGATCAACATTCTTGATAAACAGACTCAGATGAGATTTTATTAGCGTCGTTAGCTCCAAAACCTTGGGTTTGGTTTACAACGATATTTAATTCAGATCCCAAGGTGATTGGAATGATTTCATGGTGTTCTGTGTTATGCTTGTTTTTGTTGTTTTAATGTAGTGTTGACTTTGGTCAACATTGTATCGAGACGACCTCCATTGGTTGTTTCATCAATTTTGTTGAGTCTTAAATGTCATTTTTGGTAGGATAACATAGTTTGTTTGCATGCACAGGGTTTCTAACGAGTCTCAATCCCCTGTCGAGGCATTATTTTCAACATCAAGTTCAGCTGATACAACCTTTGTTGGTACCTCATGGACTATGTTTAGTGTTCATGGGCATTGAGCCATGCTCGCAGATTGGTGGGGCCTTTGACCATCGCATCACGGTATCACGCTCCGAGCCTACACCCTAGGTGGGACTGGCACTCGAGAACCATTGTTGGCCCCAAGAGAACCATTGGTCTGGCTTAACTACTAGCGAAAGACTTAATTTACATGAAATAGTCTCAAAAGATAAACTTATGCAATAAACTTAGAATGTCTTTAAAAAAACATTCAACTGGCCAAAAAGGCAACTCAAATCTTAGAACAAAATAACTGAAATGAACAAGACTCATGAACTAATGTTTATCCATCTATGAAGCCTCTATTAACTGAGATGGATGTCGGGACAATACCCACGACATCCTACTAACAAAATGAAATGACTGAAAGTAAACAAGGGACCCTCCGGAAGCAAGGAGGCTCACCAACTACTCTGAAGCTCAACTGGATCAACGAAGCGCTGGATGCTGATCTTGGTTACCTGTATCTGCTTCATAAAAGATGCAGGCCAAATGGTGTCAGTACATGTAATGTACGAACATGTGAGGGGAAATCTGAACACAACATAAGCTTGAACTGGATGTGAGAAACACTTACCTTATCTCAACTCAACTCGAGGATACTAACTCATTTCAATATATAACAGTAGTAAAGCATGCAGTATAAAGAAAAGCTTTTAAAATAGTAAATAACAACTTCATGTATTTAAAATACTATGTGCTCTGTTTGTATGCAAGGATACAATATGAACTCTGTTTGCATTTGAAAATACAAAGTAAAATTTGTGTATATAAGAATACAAAATATCTCTGTGGGAGTTTCTCTAACCGACAACCATCACTATGAGCTATGTGATGATACAACGTCTAACCCACGTTGCCAGAGCCTTCCTATACTTTGTCGGGGGTATAAAACCTACTACTAGGTGGATCCACTAGGCTATGCTAAAAGCATTAAGGAATCATCTGAAAAGTATGACCTTTTTGTACCCACGTTGACTACATGGTTTATGGGGGCTGTAATTTGTATGAACTCTCCCCATATCGGTGCTCAATACTACTCCCAAAATATACATAGCTCATTATGTTTTAAAGATAACATTCCCTCTTTACGTGGATTGAGATTATTACTTAAAAATCGTTCTCTAAAAAGAGATAATACTGAAAACTACTCATGAACTCTTTTGGGACATCAGTGTTTCCTCTCTTGCTAAAATGTGAAAACATTTACTCTTGGGAATACTTAGTTCCCATATATCATTTTAAAGAAAGTGATTTTTAGCTCTACTCTTTCTCAAACTCAATGCTCAAGTCTTAAAACAAGTTTTAAAATATTTACAAAAGACTTCTTAAAAGACTCGAACGAACTCTTAAGACTTGACTCTTAGCTCTACCTTGAATTTGAATTTGTGGATTCAAGGTTATGATTCATGTTATGAATGATTTCTAGATGTTTAGAAGTAGTTTAGAGTAGTTAGAATCAATAGAAAGTAAAGGTATACTTTAGAAGGACGTAAAAGGGCTAAACAACGAAAAATTACGCGGGGCTCCATCCCTTTAACTTCAAAGACACATTTCTGGCGCACTGCTGGCGCATCTGGGGCATGCCGCGCCACTCCTTCCCCAGATCATCCCGATGAATTTTCTTCCTCGTTTTCTAATCCCAATTTGCCTATAATCGAATGGTTTCTTCCCCAAGCACTTAGATTCGAATATCCAATATTAGTATACGATAATCCACTCAAAACACTGAATCTTATCTCAAGAATTCATCAACAACCCCATAAATAAAGATTTATGAATGAACTTCAAGAACACTTATTAAGAACTCAATTTCTTCGTTTTTCAAGAACGAAATTGTGCTGAAATTAACATGATTTGCGTGTGGGTGAACAAACTCAACACTATGAGAACTCACATACCTCTTAGGGGTCAAACCCTAGGCGAAAATCTGCAAGAAACCTCAAGAACTCGACGAACGCTTGAATCTTCTCCTCTTTTCTTCTCTTTTCTTTTCTTAAACTCCTTTCCGAAACCCTAAGCGTATTTTGATTTGGGAAAACTGAACCAAATCAGTTTATACCCCTAATTATTTACTAAAAATGCTTAAATCTGAAAGGGTAAGGAAAAGACCAAAATACCCCTCATATTTTCGAGTAACTTTCCTTAATTGAACAACCTGACTTTAAACAATTATATCTCCCTCATACGAGCTCAAAAATTAGCAAACTTGGTGGCGTTGGTAAGAGGATTCCAAGAACTTTCATTTGATATCTTATGGGCCACCTAACTCATCTTGTACTTAAAGTTATGGTCATTTGAAGTTGACCCAAAACTCATAACTTAAGCTTAACTTGCAAAATTTCAGATTTTTGCTCTTTCCAAATTAGTTCTTTATATTCTTAGGTACTCCTTAGGTGGGATGTTACACATGGACTAGGTCTCACCTTCACAGAGGCCAAGTCATCTTGACCAGTCAAGTTTGACCTCTACATTCATAGACCAGGTTTCATGTTCATAAAGGCCAAATGACTTGCAGTTATATTTCAATTCACAAATTTCAACATGCATATTCTTCAATACAACTCCATTGTTGTGATTTCGATCTCGAATTGAAGGAGAAAATTTATGAAAATTGTTAGGAATCAGTTGTAGAATGCGTGGGGGCGTGTTCGGGGTTGTAAGTTGATGAGTTTGAGATTTCGACTCATTTAGGGCTTTGTTTTGATAGTTTTAGTGTCCTCAAATGCCTAATTTATGCTCTAAACCGATGTTAAAGTGTTGATTTACAGCTATGAAGGTTAAGGAACAAGACAAGGACATTACCGGGCAAAAAGGAGCAAACAAGCTGAAGAAGTGAAGAAAAGTGATCCTGGTGATCGCCAAGACCACTCGGTGAACCGCCGAGTTGCTCTTTAGCTCGCCTAAATTTCCAGTGTGTTGGCCTTGGGGAAGAACAAATTTGGTGACAGGAATGGGAACTCGGTGGATCGCCAAACGACTCCACGATGGAAACCTTGATCGCCTAAAGTCACAGAACCTTGAAGATAAATTGCCAATGCAAATCGGCGATGGATTGGAGCAAAGGGCGGATCGCCGACTGGTTCGGTGAGGCCCAACTTACTTCGTCCAATGGTCTTTCAGGCCAAAAATTGGGCAACTATAAATTGAAATTTTAAATGAAATTTTAAGGAACTTTTAGATTTCTTCCAGTTTTAATTCCCTGAGTTGAGAATTTTTGAATATCCATTGTAGACTTTGAAGCTTTTGAGCCTAAAACTTGAGGATTTACAAGTGGGTTTTGGAATTTTTTCAATTTTGGACTATTGTAAAGACTTGAAAACCTTTACCCAGATCATGGCTAATGTATTTGGTAATGGTTTCTCTCTTTTTATGATGTGTAGCTAAAACCCCACCAATTCTTGGGGTGTGATCATGTGATTATTTGACTAAATAGCTTATGGGTATTGTTGTTTAATGATTTATTTGCTGTTTTAATATAGGTTTAATCATCAGTTGAGTTTTAATCCATGAATTGTAGTTGCAAATGCAATTCTAACTTGGAGTTCTTAACTTGCTTGAGAAAGAGGTTTATGGAACCAAAGCTTTTGATTAATGATTGTAGTTATTAGGTTGGTATGGGTTCAGCTCGAGAGAGTGAATCCTAAACTCGATTCTACTTACCTAGCTTGAGAGAGTGGATAGATTAAGGTTGTGGGTTGTTTAGTAGTGTAAAGCTTGTCGAGGTTCGAGAGAACTCGCCTGACCCATGATAGTTGTTCGAGAGAAAACAATTGCACTTATAGTCTAGCCTACCCACAATGATTCAACATATTATTGTTTAATTTCAATTACCCATATAACGTAATTAGCCTATAATTGATCACATCTAGAGAATTCCTCTTAATCTTGGTAAAACCCCTGTTTTCATATTTGTTTTAGTTATTAATTGAAAAACCTAATCCCCCCATCTAACATTTGTTGTCACCCCTTTCAATTTAGCTAAATGTTTTTGATAATTTCTATTCCTACCACCAATTAGATTACATTCATAACTTCGTAACTGAATTCAAACTTTTACTGCTCCCTGTGGGTTCGACCCCAACTCTTCATTGGGTTTTATACTAGATTACGATTGCCCACACCTAGTATTTGATAAGGTGTGGTTGAGTATTTATCAAAAATGGTGCCACTGTCGGGGAGTGGTGTTGTTTAGGATTCTATTATTGAAGTTGAGTTGTAATATTTTTGTGTTGTAGTTGAATCGACTTACTTTGTTTTGTGTTTGTGTTGGCTGTGTTTGAACAGAGGAAGAAATGAGCTTGAACGGGAGTAATGGTAGCCAAGTGGGCCACCAAGACGATATTGGAAATCTGAATGATATGAATGACCCAATTCAATTGGGCGGTGTTGGTACAATACATCTACCTCCTATTGAGGNCCCCTCCCCCCCTCCCCCCGCGAGCATATTTGGAACTTCGTGGATGTTTGTGGTCCGTTCTCATTCAAGAATATATCACAAGAATCAGTTCATCTCTGGTTGTTTCCATTCTCTTTGATGGGTAAAGCTACCAAATGGTTGGCTGAGTTACCGAGGGACTCCATCACCACTTGGCATGAGCTTACCACATCGTTCCATATGAGATTCTTTCCCCCGTCAAAGATGATGACACTCAGAGATAGTATCCAAGGTTTCAAACGCTTGGAAGGTGAACCAATCCATGAGATGTGACTGAATTTAAGAAGTTGTTACTTCAATGTCTGACTCACGGACTGCTAAACCACATATTGTTACAATACTTCTATATGAGTCTTGAATCGATGAACAAAAGAGTTGATGATCAACTTGTTCCCGGAGGTATAATGCAACAACCCTATGAATTAGTGTCTCAACTCCTTGATGGCATTACTAAGATCAATAGAGCATGGTACACTCGTGAGGACCAAGTGTCTCCTCTCACTTTTAGGATGACGAAAGAGCAGATCGAGAAGGATCACGAGAGAGACCAAAACATGGCCAAAATAATGACCTAGTTGGATCTATTATCGAAAAATGTGATGGGTAGTGGTTTGAAGAGTGTAAATGTTGTGGGTGTTGGTAGAGCAAACCCTGAAGAAGCACAATTTGAAGCGTTGTAGAATGAGGAAGTGAACTTCCTTGCGAATCAAGGAGGAGGAGTTCGTTCAAATTATCCAAGGTCGGGTGAAAATCTGGGTTGGAATAGAGATACTGGATGGAGAGATCGTGATAGGGAATGGTGTGACAATAATGCTACTTGGAAGGAAAAGGATGGTCAAAAAGAAAAATACGTCCCACCTCATGAACGCCAAAAGCCTAAAAAGCAAAGAGTTGACCCGGAGAACTTCCATACGGAAGACATGCTAGCACATATTCTCAATAAGGTAGAAGGGTCAGACAAAGTTTTGAAAGAAATGAAAGAGGAAGTCTCCACACTCAATCAGACGATGACCTCTCACTCAGTTTCTATTAACCAATTGGAGACGCAATTGGGTCAAATTTCATCTCATTTGAACCCAAGGCCAAAAGGGGGGTTGCATAGTGACACAACAGTCAACCTCTAAAATGAAGCTTGAATTGGTATTTGCATCGTGCCACGATGTTAAATAAGGCGCTTCTTGGGAGAAAACCCAAGTTTTTGATGTTTTAAATGTTGTTTTTGAATAACGGGTGTTGATTGTGCAGGTTGACAAAACAAAGTGTTGGAAAATGGGCAATATGCGAACTAAAAGTTCAATCGGCATTTGGATAGCCATTTGAACCACCCAGCTTGATAGGGGATTCTATAAAACTCAGTGAGCCAAAAGCTCAGTCAGTGACTCGCCGAACAGGTCGGCGAGCCTAACTTTGCCTGCCGTTTGAAACCCCAAATTGTTGGGAGTTCTATAAAACTCGATGAGCTAAAATACCATTTGGTGCATCACCGACTGGATCAGTGAGCAGGACTTATACCGCCGATTGGCGCGTGAACTGAAAGGTATTAAAGGCCAAATGGTTTAAAATTTCAAAATCCTTTCACTTACCTACTTTTGAACTCCCGCATTCTCTCATACGATATTAGTTCTTTCATATCTTCGAATTTTTACTCTGGTTTTATTAGGATCTTTGCTCGGGATTGATTTTGGGATTTCTTTGCCGCCTAGCATTTCAAATCTATTTCGGCATAAAATGTTGGTTTTTCGAACCCCAAACTCTATAAGTGGTTGAACTCAAATTAAATTGATATTTTTTATTGATATATCTATCTAGTGTTGTTGGAGTGATAATGTGATTATTGGATTTCCCGTATTTAAATGAATTAGTGCTTAAATAATCGTAAATGGTTGATTCCCGTGTCAATAGTTGAGTAAAATATTGGGATTATGTTAATATTGTGTTGGGTCTAGCGGGGTGAAGTCTGAGTAACCCTAGATTGTGCTAATTATCGCAGTTTGCTCGATTATAGAGCGGTTGACATCATTCTTTAGGGTAAAAGACTTAAAATGGCCAATTTTGGTCAAACCAGGCAAAGTCTGAGTACCCCGAGGGCATGGGTAGTATGGGTCTTGCTTTAATTTCATAGTGTAAGTGTTTAATTTTGTTTTCGTGGGCTATGGGCTTATTTTGAAGTATAGGGTGCAAAACTGGCACGTTAGGCCATTTGGCGAGCTGGGTCGAGCGTCGAGTGATTCGGTGGTTCGCCAAATGTCCCTTGGATCGCCCTTAATTTCCCTAAAATATTGTGTTTTATTCTGTAACTATCGATGATACGCCTGAGCTCACCGAGCTCACTCGACGACTCTTCGAAAGTGCTTCTTGATCACCCTTCTGCACCCTTAATTCCTGAGAATACACTGTAACTTTCGGTAAGTTACTTTTAGTTCACCGATTGGTGTTAGCGATCCGCAAAATGGCTCTGGACATCATCGACCAACTTTGAATTTTTGAAATTTTTGTTCTGGAACTTTCGGCGAGTCCGACCTAGCTCGCCAAAGTGGTTCGACGACTGGCCGACCGGTCGGCAAGTCTTCCTGTAACAGCTTTTCTGAAATTTTTCTAACATTTTTCATATTGTTTTGCAGGTATGGCTAGACCTAAGGTAGCAGACAGAGACATATCGCCCCGGATGCGGGCACGTGGAATCACCATCAATGAGGATGCAACTGCATCCCGAGTAAAGGCAACAAAACTACCTCCGAGTGGAAGTAAAGGCAAGGGCAAGGCGCCCGTAGTTGAGACACTAGAGGCAAGCTCAAACAATGAGGGGGTCTACGTGAAACACCTCACATTCTCAGGCTTCTATCTCTGATTTTGAGAATGACCAGTTATTACATGCCAGGAGAGCGGAGCTACGCTCCAAAGTAATGAATGATCCGTCTAAGATCCCAGTGCCTCTGACGCATACCCCATCAACTTCATCTTTAGTGCCTACTCCAGCACATATAGTATTGCAGGAACCACCTGTTCAGGGTCCTCCTCACTGGTCACTCAATCGACTAAAAGCCGAGGGATTGAGGACCATCCTAGAGGAGAAGAGATTGTGTACCGACGGTGTGGTGGACAGGTATCCAGAAGTGTGGAACACTATCAAGTTCCAAAAGTTCGAGTTATTCACTAAACCCCGAGGCCCCTACATTTCCAATTAGGTCGGAAAGTTCCATTCAGCTTATGGTGAGCTGGTGCCAAAGGGGAAGAAGAAGTCCAGCATGTTCGGGCCTATTGATTTCGTGGTTGTCAGAGGGGAAAAAGTGAAGTGTCGATGTTCAGATATAAATACGGTACTAGGCCGCTCAGTGAACATTATGCATGATTACATCGATCTGGTCAAGAAGAAGACCTTGGATGATATCAAGGGTTGGTTGGTACCCCTTATCTCTTATGTCACCCCGAGGTGGATAGAAGTAGGTGCCCCGATAGAGAAGAAGGACCTGAATATTGCTGCCAGATACTGGTTCGGGTTCATCAGCAACAATATTATGCCTTCCCAGAACGAGTTCATCCTTAGACACCCGAAGACAGTTGTCTAGGGTCTATCATTGATCGCCAGGAGCTGAATTTGGGTTTGTTGATTGAGCAAGACATGGACATGAGGGCCAAGCAGAGATAAACCTCGTTCACATTCCTGGTGCTGATCGCAGAGTTATGCAGACAGACCCGTGTTCCCAGAGATGAGAAAATGGATATGGAGGTGACTCCCACCTCTTCTACTAACATGTGGTGTATTGAGGTTGAGTATTTACGGGACGAGGCTGATAGGAGGAGGGCATCACTGGTGGATACACCTCGGAGGTTGATGTTGTGACATTGTCGATAGAGGCAATCATGCCCTCTCAGGCTAGTGGGCCTTCGGGTACTTCTGGACCTACTGCTTTTGAGACTCATGGTTCATCTGTTGCACCCCCTCCCCCTAGATATTCTGCTTCTGCTGCCGCTTCCCGACCCCCAATCACCCAGGCCATGTTGTATAAGATGGGCCATCTAGCTCATTCAGCCGATGTGTGCGCCTCCCGAGTTGAGGCGGCTATGCTTGGGATGATAGAGAGGGTGATAGTTGCTACCTTGGCCCCACTTAGGGATGAGATGAGGGATCACAAGTTGGCACTATATGACCTTACTGTTAAAGTCATAGCTTGTGAGAAGACCCAAGGTGCTTTAGATGAGGTGGCAGCCTTGAAGGCTGATATTACTGGGTTGAGGAGAGATTTGGACAAGCTGAAGTCCACTAATTTGACTATGCTGTTTGGGACAATGAAGATTCCCAATGGCCCGAGCATATATATTTCAGCTTCTTTTGAGGTGCCTCCGGCTACTGCCTGTCACCCCCCGAAACTACACCCTGGGTGGGACTGGCACTCGAGAACCATTGTTGGCCCCAAGCGAACCCTTGGCCTAGCTTACTTAACTCAGCGGAAGACTCTAAGCATGATTACAATGATCAAAATAACTTTCTCAAATAGCTTAATAATATAACTTAGAATATTAAAAGAATTAAACATTCAACTTGGCCAAAATGGCAACCCAAGTCTTAACATAAGATAAAATGAGAAGACTAAAGAACTAATACTTGATAGTCTATGAAGCCTCAAAAACAACTGAGATGGATGTTGAGACAAACACCACAACATCCTAATGAACTAAACTAGAAAACAAATAAAAGAGTCCTACGAATGCAATGAGGCTCACCACAGACTCTGAGTGCTCAAGCTGGATCAACGAGGCGCTGGATGCTAATCCTGGATACCTGTGTTTGCATCATAAGACGATGCAGGCCAACTGGCATCAGTACATTGAATGTACGAGTATGGGAGTTGGCATGCTAACAAACATATGCTTGATAGAGGTTCTGAAAGAAACACCTACCTGGCTCTTCTCAACTCATGAATACTCAACTCAATATACAGCAATCAAACACATGCAATATATATATATATATATATATATATATATATATATATATATATACAGTTTATAAAACAATTGAAAACAATCTTAGTTCGTTAAAGATAAAGCAATAACAAACTTAATTTTACTCATTCAGAAAGTAATATAACTTCTGTGGGAGATTCTCTAACCGACAACCATTACTATGAGCCTAAGTGATGGTACAACGTTTTACCTCACGTTGCCAAGGACCATCCTATACCTTGCCATCGGTATAGAACCTGAATTACTAGGTGGATCCACTAGTTTATGCTAAAAAACACTAAGGAATCATCTAAAAAGTATGATCCTTTTTCTGCCCATGATGGCTACATGGTTTATGGGGGCTTGAGTTAATATGAACTCGCATCCCCATATCGGTTCTCAATACTACTCCCAAAATATACTTAGCTCATATGTTTTTAAAACAACTTCTTCTCTGGTTTGAGGTAATTGCTCAAACTTAGCTTAAAACCTCTCTTGGAATCAATGTCCCCTTTTTGCTGTTCAAAACTCTTTTGGAAATCTCAGATGTGAAAACATTTACTCTTGGAAATACTTAGTTCCCATATATCATTTTAAAGAAAATGAACTTTGCTCTTACTCTTTACTCAACTTTAAAACTAAAGTCTTAAAACAAAGTTAAAACGTTTGTAAAAGACTTATGAAAACTTGAAATGAACTTCACTTACTGACTCTTGACTTCACTCTTTACCTTCCTTGAATTTGAATTATGGATTCAAGGATTATGATTTGTGATAGGAAAGGTCTCTTGATGTTTGGGAATGATTTGGAATAGCTAAACCTGAGAAAAGTTACGAAATCATCGTCTTGGATCAAGTTCGCGACGCGGAGATGTTCCTAGGACGAATTTCACTGAATTAAATATGCTTGGCGTGTGGGTGAATGAACCCAATGCTATGAGAGACTCACATATCTGGTGGGATCAAATCCTTGAAGAAATCCGAGATCAAATCCTTTAGAAATGATGAATCTTGTTTTTCCTCTTCTCTTTTCTCTTGCGTTATTTCTCCAAAAAAAACCCTAACTCTATTTTTCAAAAGCGTAAACTGAATCCAGTCAGTTTATCCCCTAAAAATATTACCAAAATTGAATTAATCAAGTTCGTAATGGAAAAGACCAAACTACCCCTTAAAAATCCGGATTGGACTTTCCATATTCCAATAACCTAACTTCCAAAGGGCATAACTCACTCATCCGAACTCGGAATCGCCCAAAACTAGCGGCGTTGGAAAGATAATTCTAAGAGATTTCTAACCATATCTGGAACTACACTTAACTCATTCTGATCTAGGAGGTATGATCGTTTGAAGTTGACCAAAAACTCACTTTAACTTAAAATTTTCCAGATTTCCTTACACTTCCCAAAAATAACTATTTCCAGATTTTAAACTTCCTTCTAGTTCTTTCTAGTTGCGAGATGTTACAATATCTCCCCCTTGGGGACATTCATCCTCGAATGAGATTTACTCTTACTAAGCTAAGGGTGGTAACATCAAGTTCAAACATCCCAAAAGCAATTTCAAACAAAGACGAACTCACTCATAATTTAGATAGTACTAAGAAGAAAATTAGTACCTTGGTCTGCATTTTCTCCGGTTTCAAAGAAATGTGGATATCTCTTCTTCATATCCTCTTCAGCTTCCCAAGTAGATTCTTCAACAAATTGGTTCCTCCAAAGGACTTTGACTAACCCACCCTCCTTTGTTCTCAACTTGCGAACTTGGTGATCTAGAATCTGAGCCGAAATCTCCTCATAAGATAAGTTATCCTTGATCCCAATATTTCCAGTTGATATGATCAATGAAAGGATCTCTCATGCACCTCTTCAACATGAAGATATGAAACACCGGATGAACTGCTGCTAATTCCTGTGGTAGCTCCAAATCATAAGCTACATTGCCAATCCTCTTGGCTATTCTATAAGGTCCAATAAAATGGGGACTAAGCTTATTTTTCTTACCAAACCTCATAACACCCTTTATGGTGAAAATTTTAAGTATACCCAATCATCTACCTCGAACTCTAACGCCCTTCTACTAATATCAGTGTAGGATTTCTGACGACATTGTGTTGTTTTCAATCTCTCTTGAATTTCTTTCACCTGTTGACAATTTGGACACTTAGCAACAAACACTGCATTGCCCTTCTTCATGCCATTCCACCAATACACTTCTCTCAAATCGCAATATATCTTTGTGGAACCCGGATGAATGGAATATCTGGAGGTATGAGCTTCCTCCATGATCCTCTCTTGGAGTCCATCCACCATAGGTACGCACAATCTACCTTGATGTCTCAATATGCCATCTCCCCCGTGTTCAAAAGCTAATACTCTTTGCCTATGAACATTTGCCCTTAATTCTAGCAAAATGGGATCTTGATCTTGCTTTTCTTTCAATTCTGACACTAGTGATGATTCATCCCCCCTCGTCACCACTATTCCTCCTTTTGTGGAATCCATCAGTCGGACTCTTAAGCGTGCAAGTCTATGCACAACTTTCGCTAACTCTCTCTTTTCTTCATCAACATGGGCAGTACTACCCATAAACAACCTGCTCAAGCAATCAGCAACAACATTAGCCTTACCTGGGTGATAAAGAATATTCATGTCATAATCCTTGAATAATTCTCACCACCTCATTTGTCTGAGATTAAGCTCTTTCTGGGTGAACACATATTGAAGACTCTTGTGATCAGCTAATACATCAACATGCACACCATACAAGTAGTGACGCCATATCTTCAAATCGAATACTACAACAGCCGACTCTAAGTCATGGGTTGGGTAGTTCTTCTCATGAACTTTCAACCGTCCGGAGGCATAAGCTATGACTTTGCCATTCTGCATTAACACATAACCCAAACCAACTCTAGATGCATCACAATACACCATAAAAGCTTGAGTACCTTCCGATAAAGTTAAAATTGGGCAGTAGTCAACCTCTTCTTCAATTCCTGAAAACTTTTCTCATAAGTTTCAGACCATTGAAACTTCACTATTTTTTTAGTCAACTTCGTCAAAGGAGACGAAATAGATGAGAACCCCTCTACAACCTTCTATAATAGCCAGCTAAACCCAAGAAACTTCTAATATTAGTTGGAGATGTGGGTCTACTCCAATTCTGTACTGCCTCAATTTTCTGAATATCAACCTTAATTCCATAACCGGAAACTATGTGACCTATGAATGCCACAGACTCAATCCAAAACTCACACTCAGAGAATTTTGCATACAACTCCTTATCTTTCAAAGTCTGAAGAACTATTCTGAGATGGCTACCATGATCTTCTTCATTCCTTGAATAGATTAGTATGTCATCAATGAAGACGATAACAAACATATCTAAATAATGTTTGAAAAATCTATTCATAAGATCCATGAACGCTGCAGGTGCATTAGTTAAACCGAACGACATGACCAGAAACTCAAAATGTCCATAACGGCTCCTGAATGTTGTCTTTGGAATATTGCATTCCCTTACTTTCAACTAATGGTATCTTGATATGAGGTCTATCCTAGAAAAACAAGAAGTACCCTGAAGTTGATCGAAAAGATTATCAATTCTTGAAAGAGGATACGTGTTCTTGATGGTAACCTTGTTCAATTGGCAGTAATATATACACATCCTAAGGGAACCATCTTTCTTTCTTACCAACAAGATCGGAGCTCCCCAAGGTGAGACACTTGGTCGAATGAAGCCCTTATCTAATATATTCTTTAATTGTTCTTTCAACTCTTTCAAGTTTGTTAGTGCCATTCTGTATAGTGGAATAGAGATAGGACGAGTATCTGGAATGATGTCAATACCGAAGTCTATTTTTCTCTCAGGAGGAACTCCGGGTAGGTCATCAGGAAATACTTATGGAAACTCTTTTACAATAAGAACTGATTGAATGAGAGGTACCCCAACACTTGAATCATGAACTCGGACTAAGTGATAGATACAATCCTTCGAAACTAACTTTCTCGCCTTAAAGTACGAAATGAAACAACCCTTAGGCACTGCTAAACTACTACTCCACTCTATAACTAGCTCATTAGGAATCTGAAACTTGACAACTCGAGTTCTACAATCTATTATTGTATAACAGGCATGAAGCCAATCCATACCTAGAATAACATCGAAATCCACCATGTTTAACTCAACTAAATCAGCCATAGTCTCTTTGTGATTGATGGAAATGACACAATCATGATAAACTCGCTCAACTAGAATAGACTCCCCAACAGGTGTAGAAACACAAAAGGGTTCACAAAGTTTCTCAAGAATAACCTCAAACTTATTTGCAACATAAGGGGTTACAAAAGATAAACTTGCTCATGGATCTAACAAAGCATAAACACCAAAAGCAAAGACTTTGATCATACCAGTGATAACATCTGGAGAGTTCTCTTGCTCTTGGCGACTCATAATTGCATAAATACGGTTTGTTACTCCGCTAGTATCTGAAATAGCTCCGCTAGGTGCAGCCCTATCTGGTGGAGCAACTAATGAAGATTGAGCTCTATTGCCCTGATTGCCACTACCTTGCCTGTTCTTAGGGCATTCTTTCAAGAAGTGACCCTCTTGCCCACACTTGAAACAACCTGTCTGGCCATCACGACACTTACCTGGGTGGTTCATACCATACCTACCACATGCAGGAGCCCAATTTCCTCCTTGTGCCACACTACCTTGAGACTGTTTTGGTCTAGCTCTAAAGTTCTGCGAATTCTTGCCATGATGCTCACCTTTGTTTCTAGGTGTAGGTGCACTAGCAAATGATGGTGTCAATCCCTTTTGTTTCTGAAAGGACGGACGATTCACACTACCCTTCTGCTGCCCAAACTCATTTCCTGTCTTTGTTTTCTTATTTCTGAACTCTTCCCCGTCCCTCAGCTTTCTTCCTCAACCTGCTGCACATAAACCATCAACCTTGATATGTCCATGTCCCCGATAAGCATTGCAGCCCTACCTTCCTTACTCGACAGATGAGACAGCCCAGCAACAAACAAGCTCATTCTACTCCTCATGTCCGCAACCATCTCCGGATCATAACGGGATAGTTGGGTGAACTTCAACCCATACTCCTGAACACTAAGAGAATCTTGCTTAAGTGTGAGGAACTAATGTACCTTGGCCTCTTTCAGATCCTAGCGAAAGAAACCCCCCAAGAAAGCTTCCTCAAAACAGGCCCAACTTGCAGGTGGTGCATCCTCAACTCTACCCCCTTTCCACTAATCAAACAAGGTCCTAGCAACATTCTTCATCTGGTATGTAGCTAGCTCAACTCTCTCAGTATAAGCAATATACATCACGTCGAATACCTTTTTTAGTTTCTCTATGAAGTTTTCTGGATCCTCAGTAGTGTTGGAACCAGTGAAACTTGGAGGATTCATCCTCAAGAACTCACGAATCCTTGAAGTGTCAGCCTCTTCTTTTCGAGTCACTCTTTACTGCCCAACCTGGTTAGTCACAACTTGGCTCAACATCCAAATAGCCTCACGAAACTTAGCATTGGTGACCTCTCCTTGAGGTTGCACTTTAGGTACATTGGGTAACTCTTGTTCCTCAACATTTCATGTCGCAGGACGACCTCTGACAACTCTTCGTGGAGGCATGATTATCTGAAAACACGCGCAAACGCGAATTAGAAGAAAATTTTTAGAGATCAAACTCTAAGGCACGAAATTAGGGTGAAAGAAGTGAGAAATTTTCCTAAATGTTGCAGCCTCTTAATAATAGATATGGTGCGCTTCACACTAATAACTACGACTCTACAAACACTACTTTATAGACTCCCTAGGACTCTTGAACTCTGGGCTCTGATACCAAGGTTGTCACACCCCGAGCCTACACCCTGGGCAGGACTGGCACTCGAGAACCGTTGTTGGACCCAAGCGAACCCTTGGCCTGGCTTACTTAACTCAGCGAAAGACTCTAAGCATGATTACAATGATCAAAAAACTTTCCCAAATAGCTTAATAATATAACTTAGAATGTTAAAAGAATTAAACATTCAACTTGGCCAAAATGGCAATCCAAGCCTTAACATAAGATAAAATGAGAAGACTAAAGAACTAATAATTGACTGTATATGAAGCCGCCAAAACAACTAAGATGGATGTTGGGACAAACACCACAACATCCTAATGAACTAAACTAGAAAGCAAATAAATGAGTCTTCTAAATGCAAGAAGGCTCACCACAGACTCTGAGGGCTCAAACTGGATCAATGAGGCGCTGGATGCTAATCTTTGTTACATGTATCTGCATCATAAGACGATGCAGGCCAACTGGCATTAGTACATTGAATGTACGAGTATGCGAGTTGGAATTCTAATAAACATATGCTTGATAGAGGTTCTGAAAAAAACACCTACCTGGCTCTTCTCAACTCATGAATACTCAACTCAATATATAGCAATAAAACACATGCAATATATATATATATATATATATATATATATATATATATATATTTTATAAAACATTTGAAAACAATCTTAGTTTGTTAAAGATAAAGCAATAACAAACTTAACTTTACTCATTTAGAAAGTAATATAACTTCTGTGGGAGATTCTTTAACCGAAAACCATCACTATGAGCCTAAGTGATGGTACAACATTTTACCTCACGTTGCCAAGGACCGTCCTATACCTTGCCATCGGTATAGAACCTGAACTACTAAGTGGATCCACTAGTCTATGCTAAAAAGCACTAAGGAATCATCTAAAAAGTATGATCCTTTTTCTGCCCATGATGGCTACATGGTTTATGGAGGCTTGAATTAATATAAACTCACGTCCCCATATCGGTGTTCAATACTACTCCCAAAATATACTTAGCTCATATGTTTTAAAAATAACTTCTTCTCTAGTTTGAGGTG
Organism: Solanum stenotomum; assembly: GCF_019186545.1. Lineage (NCBI taxonomy): Eukaryota > Viridiplantae > Streptophyta > Magnoliopsida > Solanales > Solanaceae > Solanum > Solanum stenotomum. The sequence continues at coordinate 8,228,599 of NC_064293.1, forward strand.
ATTGCTCAAACTTAGCTTGAAATGCTCTCTTGGAATCAATGTTCCCTTTTTGTTGTTCAAAACTCTTTTGGAAATCTCAGTTTCCTCTCATCTCAAATGTGAAAACATTTACTCTTAGAAATACTTAGTTCCCATATATCATTTTAAAGAAAATGAACTTTTCTCTTACTCTTTACTCAACTTCAAAACTTAAATCTTAAAACAAAGTTAAAATGTTTGTAAAAGACTTATGAAAACTTGAAATGAACTTCTCTTACTAACTCTTGATTCTCTTGACTTTACTCTTTACCTTTATTGAATTTGAATTATGGATTCAAGGATTATCATTTGTGATAGGAAAGGTCTCCTGATGTTTAGGAATGATTTGGAATAGCTAAACTTGAGAAAAGTTACAAAATCACCGTCTTGGAACAAGTCCGTGACGCGGAGATGTTCCTAAATAATTATTTGAGATATTAAATTTTGAGATACTGGAGACCGCGTCCTCTCCACGACGTGGAGCATATTTTTGTTCACTGGGGGAACAATTCCGCGACGCGGACTTGTTTCATGAACCATACTTGACTTTTTCCTTCTTCATTTTTCAGCCTCAATCCACCTAAATTCAACTTTATTCCTTAGATTCATTTTAAATTTCGATGCCCAGCTTGTATACTCAAGAAACTAACTCAAAGCAACCCTAAATTCAATGTAAGGATCTCATAAACATCTCAATTCGTCCTAATTCACTAACAACTTTCGAATTCAAGAATATTTTTCAAGACATCAATTTCTCTTCTTGGACGAATTTCACTGAATTAAACATGCTTGGCGCGTGGGTGAATGAACCCAACGCTATGAGAGACTCACATACCTGGTGGGATCAAATCCTTGAAGAAATCCGGATCAAATCCTTTCGAAATGATGAATCTTGCTTTTCCTCTTCTCTTTTCTCTTGCGTTCTTTCTCCAAAAAAAACCCTAACTCTATTTTTCAAAAGCGTAAACTAAACCCGGTCAGTTTATCCCCTAAAAATATTACCAAAATTGAATTAATTAAGTTGGGTAAGGAAAAGACCAAACTACCCCTTAAAAGTCTGGATTGGACTTTCCATATTCCAACAGCCCAACTTCCAAAGAGCATAACTCACTCATCCAAACTCAAAATCGCCCAAAATTAGCGGCGTTGGAAAGATCATTCCAATATCTTTCCAACCATATCTGGAACTACACTTAACTCATCCTGAGCTAGGAGTTATGGTCGTTTGAAGTTGACCAAAAACTCAATTTAACTTACTTAATATTTTCCAGATTTCAAACTTCCTTCTAGTTATTTCTAATTGTGAGATGTTACACTACCAGAGATGAGACTAGATTTGATGATGTTGTTCCTGAGTCAGAGGCTGAGATTGATAAGAAGCAGCTTGGTGTTACTGATGCGGCTGACTATGATGACTTAGCGTACCTGGAGGGAGCCAGGGTGCATACAAATGCGCTGGCCTCTTTGCAGGATGTTTCTATGGTGGGCTCCAATAAAGCCAAGGAAGCTGAGATACCGAGCACTAATGCCCCGACAGAGGGAGCTATGGATATGCAGACTTCACCCAGGCCTAGCCTAGCAAGATGATTCTCTTACCTCTTTCTTTGTTACTTTTTAGACTATTTTTGTTTTTAGTTTCATTTGAGGACAACTGCATATTTATTTATTTATTTATTTATTTATTTATTTATTTTGGGGGGGGGTGAGGTATTTTCATACCTACCTCTTGTGGTTTTTTTGTGAATATTTGTTTTATTTTGATTGTGTTTTTGTGAATATTGGAGCTTATTGGTTTATATATATCTTGGTTGACTAGATTGTGGTTGTTGATAAATTGTGGCCAATCGATTTAATTTGAAAATGTTGTTGAAATGGTTTTGAACCGAATTTAAAAAATATTGCCACCTCTTTTGTGTGTGATTGTGGTTGTTCTTGTATAAATTTGAGTGTCGGTTGTGGTCAATATCGATGACTTGAATAGTGCTCTTAATTGAACGAAATTAATGTGCAGCTACGATTGTCGATGAAGTCTCTTGTGATGAGCATTGCACGCTAGCTAGAAAGTGTGGAGTCTTGTTTGATAATTGTACCAATGTCTTGTGTGGTGAGGTTGTCTTGAACATTGTGCTTGATGACACCTAGAATTTGCCCCGTTGGTCCGATTGATTGAGTGAAGCAAGCAATCTTAGACAAAAGTTTTGAAGAGTGAGCCAATTTGACAATATACCTCTTTGTGGTCAACCTTGTGAGAAGTGTGAACCTTGCTTGGCACCTTTTGAGTTTATCCTTTTCTTTGAAAGAAATTTGAACAACTTTGACCTCTTTATCCCATCACCCATAACTTTCATGAAGTATTGGCTCGTTTGAATAGCCAACTTTGGCCAAAGGCCTAAGTTGGAGATGTGGTGAAAAAGAAGGAAAGTCAAAAAGTGTAAAAAAAATCCCCCTTTGATGGATTTTTTTGAAAAAGACCTTCGTGTAAAAAAAAAAGAAGAAAGAAAAGAAAATGACTGAAAAAGATAAAAAGTTGTGAAATAAAATGTGTGAAAATAGTGGGAAAATGGGGTATCCGGTGATTCATGTTTAGTTAAATAATAGGGTGGATTATGAACATGTTTGAAGTGAAAGAGAGGAAGAAAAAGTGATTTTCAGGTCATACTTCTTGAAGGTAGTAGCCACTAAGCCTAAATGACCATACATTTACACTCAGCTTCTTTACAAGCTTTGAAAAGATCTTTGTGATCTTGAGTGAGCTAAAACAAATGTTGATTAGAAAATAAGGGCAAGCCTATAGGTGGAGTCATGCATGTGTTCATCTTTGTGAGTGTGAGAGTTGTATGCAATTTCGGGACCTTAAATTTTTGAGAAATTTTGTGTGAATAAGGAATCATCTTTGTTGTGAAGGCATTTGGGTACCTTTGTTGAGCTTGAACTTGCATTTGAAGCAAGCATTGTGAGCTTAAGTACACTTGATAATGGTGAGTCACAATTTGAATCTTTGAGTACACAATTGAGCATTGTATGTGTAGTTTGAACCTTTTGTGTGAATTCATGTTGAGTCTTAAGCAGCATTGTTTGTAGACATCTTGTTGAACCGATTGATCTTGAGTTTTACTTGAGGACAAGCAAAAGTTTAAGTTGTTGATGAGTCCGAGATTTCAACTCATTTAGGGATTTGTTTTGATAGTTTTAGTGTCCTCAAATGCCTAATATATGCTCTAAACTGATGTTAAAGTGTTTATTTGCAGCTATGACGGTTAAGGAGCAAGGCAAGGACATTATCGGGCAAAAAGGAGCAAACAAGCTGAAGAAGTAAAGAAAAGCAATCCTAGTGATCGCCAAGACCACTCGGCGAACCGCCGAACGACTCCGTGATGGCAACCTTGATCGCCTAAAGTCACAGAACCTTGAAGACCAATGGCCAATGCAAACCGACGATGAATTGGAGCAAAGGGCGGATCATCGACTGGTTCGGCGATGCCCAACTTACTTCGCCCAATGGTCTTTCAAGCTAAAAAATGGGCAACTATAAATTGAAATTTTAAATGAAATTTTAAGGAGTTTTTAAATTTCTTCCAGTTCTAATTCCCTGAGTTGAGAGCTTTTGAGTTTCCATTGTAGATTTTGAAGCTTTTAAGCCTAAAACTTGAGGATTTGCAAGTGGGTTTTGGAACTTCTTCAATTTGAACCATTGTAAAGACTGGAAAACCTTTACCCAGATCATGACTAATGTATTTGGTAATGGTTTCTCTCCTTTTATGATGTGTAGCTAAAACCCTAATTCTTGGGGTGTGATGATGTGATTATTTGTCTAAATAGCATATGTGTATTGTTGTTTAATGATTTATTTGATGTTTTAACGTGGGTTTAATCATCAGCTGAGTTTTAATCTATGAATTGTAGTTGCAAATGCAATTCTAACTTGGAGTTCTTGGCTTGCTTAAGAAAGAGGTTTTGGAACCAAAGCTTTTGATTAATGATTGTACTTATTGGGTTGATATGGGTTAAGCTCAAGATAGTGAATCCTAAACTCGATTCTACTTATCTAACTCGAGAGAGTGGATAAATTAAGGTTGTGGGTTGTTTAGTAGTGTAAATCTTGTCAGGGTTCAAGAGAACTCGCTTGAACCGTGATAGTTGTTCGAGAGAAAACTATTGCACTTATAGTCTAGCCTACCCATAATGATCAACATATTATTGTTAAATTTCAATTACCCATATAGCGTAATTAGCCTATAATCGATCATATCCCGAGAATTCCTCTTAATCTTGTTTAAACCCCTATTTTCGTATTTGTTTTAGTTGTTAATTGAAAAACCTAATCCCTCCATCTGACATTTGTTGTCACCCATTTCAATTTAGCAAAATGTTTTTGATAATTTCTATTCCAACCACCAATTAGATTACATTCATAACTTCGTAACTGAATTTGAACTTGTATCGCTCCCTATGGGTTCAACCCCAACTCTTCGTTGGGTTTTATACTAGATTACGATCGCCCACACCTAGTATTGGATGAGGTGTGGTTGAGCGTTTGTCATTAATCTTCTGAAAGCTTGTAAGTTCCCTCGATTTATGTTTTCTAATTCCTACTTTGAAGTGTTCTTGCGCTTTCTTTGGTGAGACTGTTTTGAGCTCAATTATGCTCATATTCAGTTCATTTTCGGGGCACAAGTTCCTTGAGCTAGTATGGACCTTGTGACAAAATAAATTTTGTGATTCCACGTGTGGGTCACACTGTCCTATTTTGACCCAATTTTTGGGTCCAAAGTTTTTTATGGCAATTGAGGTATCAATTCGCTCGTGTTGACATCTACATCGGTAATTTGATAATGTAGCATCGTTCGTAGGCCGCTCGAAAAAGAAAATCTCCAGAATAGATGTTCGAGTACGATTTCAGCCTTAAGGTAGATTACGGTTCTCCCTTTTTGGTCATGACTTAGTTTTTATTCAATTTAAGTTATATGATCATTAGGAAGGTTGTATGATGCGAATTTAGACTTGTATAATCTCTAGTCACTTTTTGGCCATTTTCAGGGGATTATCCTAGCACTTTAGTCATAAAGCCTTAGATAAGAATTAGCCTTAGTCTTGATTGACGATTTAGGATCCTTAGAATGCTTCTATGTTGTTTAAACTTACATTTATGTGCATTGATTATTTTTTAGCGTGGTTGTGTGCATTTTTTACTTATCTTATGGTTATTATCCCATTATTAGTGTATTTGTGGGCCAAAGGTCTTGGACTTTGAATGACTGGAGTTCTAGATTAGTATGATTGTGCTGTGATGGGTGTCTACCCTATTGTTTGGGGTGGTGTGAATGGATTGTGAATGAATTGATTGTGTTTGGTGTGCATTCATACGCATGACATTTGTAGTTGATATGCTTTGAACTAAAAATGAGAGAATTGTGTATTTGAGAAACTTTAGTAATTTTTGCCGTAGTTTTATTCGTTTTGGGCTCCGATGGAGCATGTTATTGGTTATTCAAGAAACATCGGAACTTTAAAAGGAATTTCATCACTTCCATTGAATTTTTGTTTTAAAAAGCCATTTTCTTTAAACTTGTTGATTTTTTATTGGGACGTGACATTTTGAGGAAAAACACTAATTTAGACCAATAAAATTATTGTTTTTCAAATTTATGGAACTTTTTTTTTAATTCAAATTTGGACTCATAGTACTTTATTAAAAACAACTAATGGACCCAGATAGTCCATTAGTGAATCAATACCATCCAATCTAAAATGTCCCAAAAGTGGCCATTCAGATATAAACCAACAATTCCTAATTTCTAATTTGATCCTTCCAACTTTACATTGTCTTAAGACTACCGCCGCTTGGAAAATGTTTCGCCTTGTGACCCCCAACAGTGGGCTTCTCCTTCTGCTCCTTTGGGTGATTAAAATCCTCCGTTGACGAGCTTCTTCCACCATATTATCAAGCAACTTGTAAAGGTTTGTCCCACTCGTCTCTGTTCTTTTGTGTTTAACGATTCCCGTCTGATGTTTCCATTTATTTGTAGGTGTTCTACCCGGTTCGGATGTATGAGTTCATGAATAACTCGTAAGTGAGAGCAAACCCAGCATTCTAACATTGTGGATCTTTGTAAGTAATCTTCTTCCCCCATACCTTGTGATGATGTGTGATATCTAAATCCCTGATTTTCCTTAGTTGAAGACGGAAAGGAGGTGACCTATTCCCGCGCTTCATTCTCATAGCTTTGTATCCCTTTTTGCTGACTCTCATAGCTTAGATTAGATTGTTCATACACAGCCCTTTTGCTCCCCAAATAGTTCTGATTTGATCTGTATATATTGTTGTGTAAATTAGTGGCTTCAAATATGTAATTAAGCATGTTAGTCGTTGTCGTTGATGTAAATCTTCCTTGTTTTAACTCTGATTGAAGGAATTTGTTGTTTGTCAATATTAAGAATTCTCCTTCCCATGGATGGTAGCTGATTAAAGTTTTGGAATTGTTGCTTTCCCACTTTGTTTATAGCTACATTCGCAATGTAATCTGCTAGCTGATTAGCCTCCCTAAAAATATGCTTAATTGTAACAACCATGTGAGACATAATTTCTTGAATATCCTCGATCTTTTCCACTAATTCCCATGGAATTCTCCAATTTCTTACCAATAGGTTTTTCAAAGTAAGAGAGTCTGTTTCCAGACTCACTCGTTGAAATCCTTGACTTAAACAATATTGTAAAGCCCTCCAAATGGCCATCAATTCTGCATCCATGTTGGTAGTCACTCCTATTCTTGTGTTTCTGCATAAAGTAGCTCTCAATATAGTTTCTGATGCAGAAACCATAAGAACTTTGGCCTGGATTTCCTTTACTCACTCCATCAGTATTACACTTAATCCAACCTAATTCCGACGGCTTCCAGTTCACTACATGATAGTGTAGAGTGGGCTTATATGTATGTAGTAGAGCCACCATTCCTTCCCACTGATAAGGCACCTCTTTAATCCAAGGAAACTTTGTTATAATAATCTGATGAATTGTCATTTGACATTGGTGGATCATCCAGTTATAAGAGTATTCATTTCCATGTCTTCTCGCATTTCTTCTCTTCCATAGTTCCCACATTAAAACTGTTGGGACTGCCTTCAATACTTGCTCTAGCTTATTGGATGATTTGTGTTCCCACCATTTAATAATGAGTTGTTGAAGGTGGAGTCCTTCAATCTTTATACCTGCACAAGAAGCAAACTGCTTCCATAGCTTTTGGGCTACGAAGGTCGTTAAAAATAAGTGTGTCATAGTTTCCATTTCCCATTGTTCGCAACAATAACATTTGGAAACCACTGGTAGCCTCATTCTTTTCAAGTTATCATCAATTGCAATTCTTCTTCTCCATATTCTCCAGTGAAAAAAGGCTATCTTAAAACGACAAGCCTTTGATCCATATATTCTTCACCAATTCAAGTTTTTCATTTCTCCTTTTTAGGCTGTTATAAGATGGGCTCACAGTAAAACGTCCTTTTGTGTTTCCTAACCACCACGCCTTATCAATATAATCTTCATTCCTATTGGGCTTAATAGTCTCTGTGATATGCGCCACCATCTCTTCTGAGATGAAAGAAAGCAATTTTTGTTCATCCCATGAGCTAGCCATTTATTATAAAATCCTTCACTTCCAGATCTTCCTCTCTCACTGTCTTATCTCCCAAGAAATACAAGGCCCCTTGCTTAGTCCAGTTGTCAAACCAAAAGCTAGACTTTCCATCTTTGGTTTGCCACCATATGTCATGTTCCACCCTCATCTCTAATATTGATCATTTTTCTCCAAATATGTGAGGCTCCACTGTTCCTGACAATTACAGGGTGTAGCTTCTTACAATACTTATTCCACATGTATTTGCTCCATATTGAGGTAGTCAAAACTCTAAATATCCACCATCGCTTTGCAAACAGGGCCTTATTTACATCATGTAGAGATCGGAAGCCTAAACCCCCTTCCTCCTTTGGATAACACATCTCCTCCCATGCTACCCAGTGCTTACCTTTTACTCCCCCCACTTTTCCCCAAAAAAATTTAGTAAATATTTGATGTATTTGCTCAATAATTTTCTTGGGTGGATTCATAGCAGATAGCATATATACTAGCATAGATTGCAGGACATGATTTACTAGCACATATTCACCTCCAAAAGATAAAAATAGGCTTTGCCATGTTAGAACTCTTTTGGATATTTTCCATGTTAGCTCTTCAAAATAACTCGAATTCCTTCTCCCATAAAATACTGGACAGCCCAGGTAAGTAAAAGGAAAATGTCCTTGCTTGATACCTGTTAACCTTCTTAATCGAATTGCCACTATCAATGGAGTTTTATCATGGAGGTAGAAAAAACTCTTTGCTTTGTTGATCATCTGTCCCGATGTGTTTTCATAATCCCTTAGTACTCTCATCATCTTAATCACTGTCCTTCTGTCTTCAGAACAAAACAAAATAGTATCATCCACAAACGAAAGATGATTAATTTGTGGATTCTACTTTGGTAAACCAAACCCTTTAAATTCCTCATCACCATGTAACTTGTTTAATCCTCTAACTGAAACCTCGGCTCCAATAATAAACAAAGTTGGAGACAGAGGATCTCCTTGTTTTAATCCCCTGGTAGATCGAAAGAAACCATGTGACCTCCCATTAATGAGAACCGAATACCAATTGTTTGAGACTAGCCTCTATATCATGTTAATGATAACTTCAGCAAAACCAAGCTTTCTCAAAACTTTGGTTAAAAATATCCACGACACTCTATCATAGGCCTTAGCCATATCCAGCTTAACCACCACGTTAATATGTTTATTCCTCAAATGAATATCTCTAATTATCTCCTGAGCCAATAATACATTTTCTGTAATGCTTCTCTTTTTTACAAAACCCAACTGCGTTGAGGATATAATTTTTGGAAGTATTGCGACCATCCTGTCATGTATCAATCTAGAGATTATTTTATTAGTAAAACAACTTAAGATGATGAGGCGCAAATTAGAGAAGTTTTTGTCCAGTTCCTTCTTGGGTAGTAAAATAAAATTAGTATATGTAATGTATTTGGGTAGATCATGCCCATAAACAAACGCTCTCACCAATTTTGTAATGTCTCCTCTAATAATATCCCAACAGATTTGGAAAAATAACCCTGAAAAACCATCAGGCCCACATGCGCTACTGCCATTCAACTCAAAGACAACCCTTTTGACTTCATCTTGCTCCGGTAATCTCACCATTTCCTCATTCTCTTCCTCCATGATACTTTTCTCGATAAGGTCAAACATTGAGAAATATATAGTCATATTCTCTTCCTTGAATTGTTTGGCAAAATAATTTACCACCTCCTCTCCGGTTTTTGCATTAGTTTGCACCTTGACCCCTTGATCATTTTCTATTTCTGATATGTAGAGATTTTTTCTCCACCCTTTAACATATGAGTGAAAGAATTTTGTGTTCTTATCTCCATCTGAAAACCACTTCATCCCTGCCTTCTGCCTAAGACTGGCAGGGGGACCGGGTCGGCCTACCCCGACCCGCGACCGGCTCGCTGGACCCGGTCCCGTTTGAATCTCGCGGGATGGGGCCTTCGAGATTAGGGGACCGGTACCGATCCGGTTCACCCGTTTGTCCCGGATGAACCGGCCGGTTCGCGGGATCCCCTATTAAATTTTATTTTATTTTTTAAAAAAAAAAAATCTATCCGTTGGGCAACGGCTAGTGGGCCCCCCAACGGATTTTTTGACAGTTTTTCCCCCTACCAACACCTCCTACCACCCTTACTTTTAATAATTTACTTTAAACCCTCAAGTTATTATAAATACACTTTAACCCACTTTTAATATTATAAATACCCCTCTATCCCTTATTATTTCTTACAAAATCATATATTCTCTCATCTATTCTCTCATTTATATTCTTTCAAGTCTCAATCTTAAGTCTCAAATCTCAATATTTTATTCCCATTTAAGTCTCATATTATATCATAAATTCATAATACATATATTTCAATTCTAAGTTTTCATATTATATATCATAATATATATAATTCTCATATTTACTATCAAATATTGGAGTTCTAAATTACAAGTTACAAGTTACAACAAACTACAAGCTTCAAGAATCGGTTATAACGTCTGCTATTAACGCAGATGTTTGGTACATTCGTTTCATAATATTTATATTTTATTTTTCGTCATTAATTTTTGTGTTATTATTATTTTTATATTATACTTTACATATAATTAAATATGAGTTCTAACAAAAAAGATACCGGTAAAGGAAAAGAGAAAGAACCAAGTGGCATTAGTAGATTATTTAATTTTACTAAAAAAAGTAGTAAGAAAAAAATAAGAGTAAATGTGGTGGTACTTCTAGAGTTAGATTTAATACAAATGATTCTACTTATGTTGATGATACTTCTTATGATATTGATTCAAATGCTCAACTCGATCGTGAACTTTTACAACAAATTTATGGTGATATTAATCCTTATCTTGATGAAAATTCAGGTGAAGAAGTAGAAGTTGGTTCGGGAGAAGATGAATTAGAGGATACACCTACTAGTCCGGTGACAAATGT
>NC_064293.1:8239302-8370738 GCF_019186545.1 Solanum stenotomum
TGTATAATCTAAGAGAGAGGTTGTAGATCTCGTGAGCCCAATAATGGGTGCGATAGCAAAAAAGGTTATAGACTTTACAAGGATGAATCCTGTAGAATTTTATGGTTCAAAAGTTGATAAGGATCTACAAGAGTGACTTAAGGTATTCCATAAGATTGTGGATAATTATGGGAGTAACTCTAGTTGTGCAGGTTGTAGTTGTGGAAGTTCAGTTGGGACGAGAGGAGTTCTCGTTTCAAACTAGTTTTACCTAGTTTTAGTGGGTTACTTGCTGAGTACTGTGTTGTTTTGTACATTCATTCCTTGTTTTTACACTTTTGTAGCTTTGAGCCCGGATTTGTGTGATTGCTCTTCCTCTATCTACATCTTAGGCTTATTTGTGGACACTTGAGAGGTACTTGCTAGTCATCCCAGGGAGTCCTTTTGTTCCTTATTTATGTTCTTGTTTTATTCAAGAAACAAAGACATGGAGACTTGTATTTATCTTTCAAACTCTGTATCATCACACTAGTCGTCTGTACACGTGATAACAATGTTTTGAGGGTATTTGAGAATGACTAAGTTTTCCGCACTTATGTTATTATTAGTTTACTTCCACATTTCTTTCTTATTATTGGATTTAGGCTAACTTGTGTTGGTGGGATTAGGCGAGTGTCATCACGTCCATTTTTGGATCATGACATGTGGTAGCAAATTTCAAGACATAGAATACCAATCACCAACATATATGGACTACAGTCACAATATTATGAAACCAAAAGATTTGGATGCATATCCCACATGATCACAGTTACAAATATTGAATCCTCTCATGGCATAACAAAATACACATACCCAATCCTCCAATAGAATCCACATACAAATTGTTAGTTTATTGGTGTGGTACCTGGGTCAATCACAATTAGTAATCATACTAGGCGTGGAATCCAAGCCAACAATTAGAATTCATAATAGACGTGTTATCTGAGCCAACCATTAGTATTCATGTACCGATATGTTACCTTATCTAACTAGCAATCACAAACAATCATGAACAACCACAAACACAATGAACAATAATACTTCCAATCACATGTCACATAAACATGTTTATTGCATCAGATTATCAACATGATGTCATTTTATATGTTTATCTATATTTACCCAAACATGTATTGCACCAATGAAACTATAAAGTAGTAGACATGCATATATACATACATAAACCGAAAAATATATAGCCATCACCTACCTCAAATCAACCCCCTTGGAAATTCTAAAGAACCCGAATTTTCCCTTCTAAAGTGTCTTGACTTGTTCTTCGTCAAAATCAATAAATAAACACAACAATCAATCACAGATGGCCTAGAAATCACCCGGGTTATAACCAAATCGTAACCATGAGCCTATTCATGATCATCCTCCCCAACTTATGGCTTTTTCCATCATATAATCAAATCAAAATCCTCCCCTAATAGTAATATATTTGATTTTAAGGCTTAAGAATCAATTTATAAGATTACGCAATAACGAATTTACCTTAACAAACAAATTTCATGGAAAAATAGGTGCAAACAACCCTAAATCGCTCCTCTCAATCCCAAGAATAATGATGAGGAAAATAGGAGATTTTGAGATTTTTTCTACATAAAATCCTTACTTACCCCGTTATAGAGCCTGCACACACTTGCTATAGTAGGTGCAGCGTGCTATAGAAGATTGCATGAAGTACTGCAACTCGGAATTCCCTAAAAAGTTCTTTTTTACAACATACCTTCTTCCCTTTGCATCTCAAACTATCCTTTTTATGCCAAAATGGATTATGGGAGTTCTACTCACCCGGATTCGATTTTGTTAAGTCGTACGGGTTTCTTAATGTCTTGACAACAAAAATTATCTACCAATCCTAGACATTACACCCCGCCCATTCTTGGATGGCCCAAGACCGCACAAAATCCAAATTTTGTTTGAGACTAGCCTAGCCTAACATTTTTAAGTCACTACCCGGAAAGTTATTTGGCTCGATTTATTTCACCATTGGCATAGTTATAACAACTTAAAAGGGTCATTACAGTATCAAATGTTTAGTACTCATACTACATTTCTTCACCCTACAGATCATAATATGATTTCTCACCATTGGCTTATGCCTCGTGTGGACTAGGCTTGGATCAGAGACTTGGGGGAAATCCTACCATTTAGGATTGTATATCTCCTTCTATTTTGGCTGGAGTAGTCTTTTTTTGTGTTCGGAGATGGTTCTGTATATTGTTAGTTACTTTATATTTCTGTTATAAATAGTAGCTTGAACACCGACTGATACCTGATCTTGGCGAAACTTTATGTGTTTCTTGATTTTCCCTTCCTTATTTAATTTTTATATTTATTCTTTGTTTTTCGTATTCTTCTCTTCCTTGTAATGGCCTATAATTTCTAGTACCGATCTATGAGATCAACTTACTTACTAGAGGGATGTTAGAAGACAAAAAAGTTTGACTAAACAGGCTTTAAATTAGCATATTATATATATATATATATATATATATTGATTAAATTTCTATTGATATAACAAAATTCATTTAACTAAATAATTTAACTTATATTGAAAAATAAATGTATTTATTTTCTTTTATATTTCCTTCCCTACCAGAAGGGGAGAAATCTAGTGGAAAATTAATTTATTCATTCTTCTTCTCCAACTTTCGATCGTTTACTTTGTTTTGGTATTTATCAAATTATGTAATCATGAATATATATTTTATTGTATTTCCATTTAATTATGCGTTAAAATAAATAAGGAATAAAACTTATTAAGTTTCAAAAATGAAGTAGAAATATGATAGACCATATTTATGTATATTTCACATTGTCATTAAATTAATTCCAAAACAAAGTAGGAATGTAACTTAATGATTTCCCCCATTAGCTAGGAATAAAATTTATTATTTTTTCAAATGAAAGTAGGAATGTAACTAATAGATTTCCCTCATTAGCTAGGAATACGATTTATTATTTTTTTCAAATGAACAAGAAATATAATTAGAGATTTTTCACATGAACAAGGAATACAATTATAGATTTTTCACAAGAACTAGAAATACAATTTATTAAGTTTTCAAATGAATTAGAAATACAATATATTAATTTTCCATGTGAACTAGAAATACAATTTATTTAATTTCCAAATATAATGAACTAGGAATGCAATTAATTAATTTTACAAATACGGTAGAAAATATGGTAGGTCGTCTCTCTAAAAAGTTTCCTGCCATTCCGAACTTATTATTCACTATTTTTTTTCTGTTTGTGCTCTTTTCAAGAACTCAAAAAAATCTCAACGTTGTTTTTTGTTTAATTTTTCTTGTATTATTAGTATTGAAATATGAGTAACTCACCTATTTATTCTCTTGGTTTTGTTAAAAGTAATGTTAGTGATCGTGATTCCATAGAAAGAATCTTAAGGGAAGGTGTAGCAGAGAGTCTTCAAGGTCAATCTGAGACTTACATGGAGGAAAAAGAGGATGAAGATATATTGAGGTATTTTAAAACAAGAATTCATCATGTTGTTGTGCCTAAAGATGGAGTAAAAAATCCAACGAATACAAACGAGATTTGTGGCATATGTCTTCAGAAATTTAAGCATGAAGAGACTATTGGGACACTTGGGTGTGAACATGAATATCAAGCATGCTGCATCAAAAAATGGTTGCTAAGGAAAAAAAATTGCCCCATATGTCGAGCTTCAGTTTCCCCTTTCCCATCAACAAAGACAGTACAAATGCATAGCAATTCGGAATTTATTTTATTTTGAAATTTGTTGTATTAGTAAGTTTTATTTCGCTAAGTTTGCAAGACCAAGACTTTTTTGTTTATGTTTATTAGGTTTACCGCACACGTGTTGCACATGGTAACCTCGTATGGAGATGCCTAGAACTATGAAGTAGTATCTATACATTCTTCATTTGATTAAATGTACCCAATTCCAACTTGCGAAAATTCCAACATTCTTCATTTGATTAAATGTATCAACTATAAATTATTGGGTTTGTTAGGGGGTAATTTTCCAAAAGTTTAAAAATCATCTATTTCATTTTGGGTTGCATGTCAGTCAAATATAGTTAAAGCTTTTATAAATATCTGTCATATCCTTTATTTGTTTGTATCAAGGAAGTACTCAATGTTGTGTAACATTGGCGCAAATAGGTGTTTGATTGTGCTACATATGTAAATGATGGGCAATCTTCTTCCACCATTGGGAAACCAATTTTACAATTACGTTTGGTAACCTGATTAATCGTTATTTTTCCTCCTAACCCGCAATGACTTTTAACAATTGTGAGAAACGCGCTTGTAGTGGGGTTGTGTGTGTTTGTGTCAGTCATGCTCTACCTATGTATTTTGGGAAGGAGCTACATCCATTAGACACTAAGAAGTAATAATTGTGAGTGTATTAAAGTATTTGTACGACTTTCATCCATAAAAATGAATATGTGGTATCATAAAGGAATGGTAGCGCACACATGTGGTTACCTCATCTTGAGATTTATGCTATTATGCAACAATATCTAAGCTATGTGTGTGCTAATGTATCATTGTGATTGTCAACATACTCCATTATGTGATTTAACTGTACAATTGTATTTATACTCTATATGTTTGTGGTGTGGTGCTTACAATTTTTTGCCTTAGTGGCATCAAATTATTTTATTTGTGGTATTTCAGTTGAAATGATTGTTGGTCTATGGAAATTGAAATAAGTCTTATAGTACTAAATTGGTGTGCAAAAAACAGTAAAATGGGTAAATATGCATCATGAACCTCTTTTTAACTTTTTTAGGGTTTAGTTTTCTAAAATTTATAATATCATACAAGAATATTTAACGTTATACCTTTTGGAATAATTTAATGGATTAGCCTTCTAATGGCGATAAGTTGACATTATTTTATGAGGGGATAAATAGCACAATAGAAACTGGAATCCAAGCCAACCATTAGAAATCATAATAGACGTGCTATTTGAGATAACCATTAGTATTCATGTACCGATATGTTAACTGATCTAACCAGCAATTACAAATCATGACCAACAACAAACACAATGAACAGTAACACTTCCAATCACATGTCACATAAACAACTTTATTGCTTGAGATTATCAATATGATGTCATTTCATATGTTTTTCTATATTTTCCCCAACATGTATTGCACCAATGAAACTATAAAGTAGTAGACATGCATACATACATAAACCGAAAAACATATAACCATCACCTAACTCGAATCAAGCCCCTTGGAAATTCTAAAGAATCCGAGTTTTCCCTTTTGAAGTGTCTTGACTTGTTCTTCGTCTAAAGCAATAAATAAACATAACAATCAATCACTGATGGCCTAGAAATCACCCGGATTATAACCAAATCCTAACCATGAGCCTATTCATGATCATCCTCCCAAACTTATGGCTTTTTCCATCATTAAATCAAATCAAAACCCTCCCCTAAAGTAATATCTTTGATTTTCCGACTTGAGAATCAATTTATAAGATTACAGAGTAACAAATTTACCTTAACCGACAAATTTCATGGAAAAATAGGTGAGAACAACCCTAAATCGCTCCAATCTATCCCACGAATAATGATGAGGAAAATAGGAGATTTTGAGACTTTTTCTCCATAAAATCCTTGCTTACCCCATTATAGAGCATGCACAGACCTGCTTTAGTGGGAGCAGCGCGCTATAGCAGATTGAATGAAGTACTGTAAATCGGAATTCCCTGAAAAGTTCTTTTTTACAACATAACTTCTTCCCTTGGCATCTCAAACTATCCTTTTTATGCCAAAATGGATTATGGGAGTTCTACTCACCCGAATTCGATTTTGTGAAGTCGTACGGATTTCTTAATGTCTTGGCAACAAAAATATATCTACCAATCCTAGACATTACACCCCACCCATTCTTGGATGGCCCAAGACCGCATCAAACCCGGACTTTGCTGAGGCTTGCCTTGCCTAACATATTTAAGTCACTACTCGGAAAGTTCTCTGGCTCGATTTATTTCACCATTGGCCTACTTATAACAACTTAAAAGGTTCATTACAGTATAAAATAATTAGTACTCATACTACACTTCTTCACTCTGCAGATCGTAGTATGATTTCTCACCATTGGCTTGTGCCTCGTGTGGACTAGGCTTGGATCAGAGACTTGGGTGAAATCCTACCATTTAGAGTTGTATATCTCCTTCTATTTTGGCTGGTGTATTCTTTATTTTGTTTTCGGAGATGGATCTGCATATTTTTACTTACTTTATATTTTTGTTATGAATAGTAGCATGAACACTGACTGATACCTGATTTGGGGGAAACTTTATGTGTTTCTTGATTCTCCCTCCTTTATTTAATTTCTATATTTATTCATTATTTTTCGTATTCTTTTCTTCCGTGTAATAGACTATAATTTCTAGTACCGAGCTATGAGATCAACTTACTTACTAGAGGGATGTTAGAAGATGTTATCATAATAAGAGTTTTTGGGTCAAGACAAAAGAGTTTGACTAAACAGGCTTTAAATTAGCATTATATATATATGAATTTGATTAAATTTCTACTGATCTAACCCAATTCATTTAACTAAATAATTAAACTTATATTGAAAAATATTCTTTTATATTTCCTTCCCTACCAAAAGGGGAGAAATCTAGTGGAAAATTAATTTATTCATTCTTCTTCTCCAACTTTCTATCTTTTACCTTTTTTTGGTAGTTATCAAATTATCTAATCATGAATATATATTTTATTGTATTTCCTTTTAATTATGTGTTAAATAAATTAGGAATAAAACTTATTAAGTTTCCAAATGAAGTAGAAATATGATAGACCATATTTATGTATATTTCACATTGTCAATAAATTAATTCCAAAACAAAGTAGGAATGTAACTTATTGATTTTTCCCCATTAGCTAGGAATACAATTTATTACTTTTCCAAATGAAAGTAGGAATGTGACTAATTGATTTCCCCCATTATCTAGGAATACAATTTATTATTTTTCCAAATGAACAAGGAATATAATTAGAGATTTTTCACAAGAACTAGGAATACAATTATAGATTTTTCACAAGAACTAGGAATACAATTTATTAAGTTTCCAAATGAATTAGAAATACAATATATTAATTTTCCACGTGAACTAGGAATACAATTTATTTATTTTCCAAATATAATGAACTAGGAATGCAATTAATTAATTTTCCAATTAAGGTAGAAAATATGGTAGGTCATCTCTCTATAAAGTTTCCTGTCATTCCAAACTTATTATTCACTGTTTTTTTTCCTATTTGTGCTCTTTTCAAGAACTCAAAAAAATCTCAACATTGTTTTTTATTTAATTTTTTCTTTTATTATTAGTATTGAAATATGAGTAACTCACATGTTTATTCTCTTGGCGTTTTTATAAGTAATGTTAGTGATCGTGATTCCATAGATAGAATCTTAAGGGCAGGTGTAGCAGACAATCTTCAAGGTCAATCCGAGACTTACGTGGAGGAAAAAGAGGATGAAGATATATTGAGGTATTTTAAAACAAGAATTCATCATGTTGTTGTGCCTAAAGATGGAGTAAAAAATCCAACAAATACAAATGAGATTTGTGGCATATGTCTTGGGAAATTTAAGCATGAAGAGACTATTGGAACACTTGGGTGTGAACATGAATATCACGCATGCTGCATCAAAAAATGGTTGCTAAGGAAAAAAAATTGCCCCATATGTCGAGCTTCAGTTTCCCCTTTCCCATCAACAAAGACGGTACAAATGCACAGCAATTAGGGATTTATTTTATTTTGAAATTTGTTGTATTAGTAAGTTTTCTTTCGCTAAGTTTGCTAGACCAAGACTTTTTTGTTTATGTTTATTAAGTTTACCGCACGTGTGTTGCACGTGGTAACCTCGTATTGAGATGCCTAGAACTATGAAATAGTATCTATACATTCTTCATTTGATTAAATGTACTCATTTCCAACTTGCGAAAATTCTCACATTCTTCATTTGATTAAATGTATCAACTATAAATTATTGGATTTGTTAGGGGGTAATTTTCCGAAAGTTTAATAGTCATCTAATTTCATTTAGGGTTGCAAGTCAGTCAAATATAGTTAAAGCTTTTATAAATATTGGTCATACCTTTTCTTTGTTTGTATCAAGGAAGTACTCAACGTTGTGTAACATTGGTGCAAATAGGTGTTTGATTGTGCTACATATGTAAATGATGGGCAATCTTCCTCCACCAATGGGAAACCAATTTTGTAGTTACATTTGGTAACATGATTAACCGTTCTTTTTTCTCCTAACCCGAAATGACTTTTAACAATCGTGAGGAACATGCCTGTAGTGTGGTTGTTTGTGTTTGTGTTAGCAATTCTCTACCTTTGTATTTTGGGAAGGAGCTACATCCATTAGAGACTAAGAAGCAATAACTGGGAGTGTATTAAAGTATTTGTACGACTTTCATCAATAAAAATGAATACGTGGTGTCATAAAGGAATGGTAGCACAAACACGTGGTTACTTCATCATTAGATTCATGCTATTATGCAACAATATATAAGCTATATGTGTGATAATATATCATTGTGATTGTCTACATACTCCATTATGTGATTTAAATGTACAATTGTATCCATACTCTATATGTTTGTGGTGTGGGGCTTACAATTCTTTGCCTTTGTGACATCAAATTATTTTATTTGTGGTATTTCAGTTGAAAGGATTGTTGGTCTATAGAGATTGAAATAAGTCTTATAGTACTAAATTGGTGTGCAAAAAAAGAGTAAAATGGGTAACTATGCCTCATGAAACACTTTTAAACTTTTTTAGGGTTTAGTTTTCTAAAATTTGTAATATCATACAACAATATTTAACGTTATACATTTTGGAATAATGTAATGGATTTGCCTTCTAATGGCGATAAGTTGACATTATTTTATGAGGGGATAGATAGCACAGTAGAAACTGGTCCGTCCATTAAAGTGACAAAGTTTGAATAAGAAATACTCTAATTTTCATAACTCACAGTGAATTAGGTAATAACATACATACATCCATTCATTAACCACGAGACGAAACTCTTAAGATATAGACATTCACTTACTTGGAGACGGAACTCAATTGTAAGCTACACTATCAAGGAAGCTATCTTTTGCCTCGGCTTTGATTTTCTTAGATTGGATTAGGAGATGTTCTTCATTGGTTTTCTTGCCCCTCTTCTTTCGCAGTATCAGAGATTTTACTTTCTCTTTACTATGTTTGGTGCTTCATCTTCAAGTGCATGCGTTTCTTGCGCAATGAATTTAAGTTTAGTGAATGAGTCTATGATAGTACCTTTTCATCAACTAATATTATCTCTGGAAAGTGCCTTCATGCCATGAATTCTTTTACGCAATTACTAGACCCTTTGAAATAAATAATATTCTTATCACCCAATCAATGGTGTGTTTTGATATCTTTCTAATTGGGACACTCTACTTTGATAGTTCTGTTTTAGTCATCCTTTGCTGATTCTTGATGGTTAGAGGAACAGAGGAGTAAGTGAATAACAATATTCATTCCCGGTCTTTATGTGTATTAGTAAAATTCAAAGAAATCATTTAGTAGTTTGTAACAATTTTATATTTTTTTGGAAAAGGTTAATAACATTAATAGATGATGTATCAAAATTAATGTGAGAATGATGAAGTTGAGACAGGATAAGAAGACAAGAGTATAAGTGGGGTGAATTGCGCGATACACCATTTCATCAATTTAACTGTTAATTTAAATAGTATTAGAGCTTTGAGGGGTTCTGTATGTTAAGCAGTTGTAAAATGGGTGTGCGGGCCGATGTAATTTGTCACTACACATAAGCCCAAAACAAAAAGGATGGAACTTACAATGGTTAATGGTGACGTGAAATATCGTCAAAGACAATTTCAATATTGGAATATGTTATGCAGGACCTGGGAATTCATCGCAAAAAGGTAAATAGATTAACGTGATGCAGATGCGAGCATGGGAAATGAAGGAAGTACCCTAGTAAAAGACACAGAAACAAGGCATACCTTTTCACTTTTTGTACAAGTTGGAATTCTAATGGAAAATGACATTCTACGTTGGGTTGATATAAATAGAAAAAAATTAGAAGTTGCATCTATTGGAAAATTTGTGGACGTTGGCGCAGCTGTATAATTTAAGGGAGTTAGAACTTGGAAGTGGTGACTTTTAGGAGGGAGTGTCTAGCGCGGGGAACGGGCTTGTAGGTAGTAGCGTGAAGTGTTTTTATTTAGTTTTTTTAAAAAAAGTTAGGGGTATTTACGTAATTTAACATTCATTTTTTTGGAGTTCATGCTTTTAAGGTAATATAGATATAGATAGTTATATTTTAAAACTTTATAACTAAGACAATTTATTTTTAATTAAGTTCTAAATCGATATCATGCACTACACAACTTTCATACATACAAGAACAAATTGCTTTTTATCCTAATTATGCTAAAGATTAATGAATTACAATGTCATATACACTAAGCTTATGTAGACACTCAAACATTAGCATAAATTAGACAAAATATGTATGGTAATGTAGTTTGTCTTGGCCTCAACACCAAATTTGTGATGAAAAAATAATTGACTCACATATAAAATTTAAACATAATTAATACACTTACTAAAATACAAATAGAGTTTTACCGATACATCTCATGTGAAAGTAAAAAGAAGTTGAAACAAGATTTTTGTTAGGCTAAATACTTAAGATATATTGCTCCTCAAAACTTGGAACCATTTGTATTATTTTTTATCTTTGATATTAGAAAAAAATATTAGTACAATCCCATAAATACAAGAAAGTTTTTCATGATCGCAGACAAATTTCAATAATTAATTAAAGAGGTAAGTAATTAAGGTGAAAATTAAGAGTAATAATAGCTAACTATTTCAATATCTTAATTTGTCCATGTAAGGAACTCTACCAAAAATTACTTGTACAGTTCTTTATTACTATAGATCTTCGATCGATTTTCAAATGAACAATGATAATGGAGTCAACTTAAATATAATTTATCTTATATTGAAGAATCAAACGGAAATCGAATCAAACCGAACATGAAAACTTTAACTGAACCAAACATTTTATAATTTTTGTTTTACTATTCTTTTTAATTGATTTCAAGAAGCTTATAATTTATTTACCCTTTTCCATTAAAATTTAAAAAACAATACAAAATTGTATTTTACTANNGATCTGGTTACTTTGTATAATATGTCTTACGAGTAGGCAATGCTAATGGAAGACGAAAGTCACACAAGGGGATTACACATAGGGCCAGCTGCTTTCTTTATCTCGCTTGCCCTTAGTCCGTCTAGCGCCTTTCGGTTGGGGTCCGCCCTGGGGGTTAGGTTAGACCGCTTGGGTTTTTTTTCGTCTATCGAAGGCAGTCAACGTGTCAGCCATTCTTCCCCCATTAGACTTGTCAATCCTTTGCTCTTTTTCCTTCTCTCTTCCAGTTCTCCCCCTCTACTTTATTTGACAGGGGCGGAGAATACCACTCTATCAATAACAAGAAAAAAGTAGCAATTCCGTTTCAAATGGTTTGAGTAGCTAACTATTTCAATATCTTAATTTGTCCATGTAAGGAACTCTACCAAATATTACTTGTACATTTCTTTATTACTGTAGATCTTCGATCGATTTTCAAATAAACAATGATAATGTAGTCAACTTAAATATAATTTATCTTATATTGAAGAATCAAACTGAAATCGAATCGAACCAAACATTTTATAATTTTGTTTTACTATTCTTTTTAATTGATTTCAAGAAGCTTATAATTTATTTACCCTTTTCCATTAAAATAAAAAAAAGGATACAAAATTGTATTTTATTACATTTTTTTACTTCCTTTTCTCGCAAAGTTTCCGAAAACAAAAGGTTTGTAAGTTTTAAACCCATTTAGATATGTAATTAATAACAACATATCAACAAATCTGATTTGAAAACAAATTAGGAATCAAATTTATTTGACTTCCCAAATTAAATATGGAAAACCATCTCTATACAACAACAACAACAACAACATACCCAGTGAAATCCCACTAGGTGGGGTCTGGGGAGGGTAGAGTGTACGCAGACCTTGCCACTACCTCGTAGAGGTAGAGAGGCTGTTTTCGAGAGTCCCTCAGCTCAAGTACATCAAATCCAAGTAAAAGGCAAGGAAAACAGTGTATAAAACAAAACATCCAATAAGAAAGAAAGTATACAATCAACAAATGAGACAGTAACAACTATAAAACAAAGCAATAAGTGAAACGCAGTAAACAACAAAAGGCTATAGGTAGCACAGACAGGAACTGCAAGTGCAAGGCTAGGACTACTACAAATGCTAACAACCCATACCCTCTCACGAGAGGACAACACGCTAGCCCTACTAACCTTCAACCTTAATACGCGACCTCCACTCCTTCCTACCTAGAGTTATGTCTTCGGTAATGCGAAGCTGAGCCAAGTCATGTCTAATCACCTCTCCCCAATACTTCTTAGGCCTACCACCTCTACCCCTCCGCGTACCATCTACAACCAGCCCCTCACACCTTCTCACTGGGCGTCTGCGCATCGTCTCTTCACATGTCCAAACCATCTCAATCTCGCTTCCCTCAGCTTGTCCACCACAGAGGCCACTCCCACCTTCTCCCGGATAACTTCATTTCTAATCTTATCACTCCTAGTGTGCCCACACATCCATCTCAACATCCTCATCTCCGCAACATGCATTTTCTGTACATGTGAGTTCTTGACTGGCCAACACTCCGCTCCATACAACAAGGCCGGTCTAACTACCACTCTGTAAAACTTACCTTTAAGTCTAGGTGGAATTTTCTTATCACACAAGACTCCAGAGGCAAGCCTCCATTTCATCCAAGCAACCCCAATGCGATGTGTGACATCATCATCGATGTCGCCACTCCCTTGGATTATAGACCCAAGATACCTAAAACTTTCTTTCTTGGGGATGATCTGTGTGGCAAGTCTTACATCCACATCTGCTTCATCCAATGCATCACTGAATTTGCACCCCACATATTCTGTTTTGGTCCTACTCAACCTGAACCCTTTGGACTCCAGCATTTGTCTCCACACCTCCAACCTCGCATTAACTCTGTCCCGCGTCTCATCAATCAGTACTATGTCATCCGCAAATAACATACACCATGGGACCCTCTCCTGAATAGACCGCGTCAACTCGTCCATCACCAAAGCAAATAGAAATGGGCTAAGGACTGATCCTTGGTGCAGCCCCATCTCAACTAGGAAATGTTCCGAGTCACCTCCAACCGTTCTAACCCGAGTCTTGGCTCCACCGTACATGTCCTTTATCGCCCTAATATAAATCATCGGGACACCTTTAGCCTCCAA
This sequence comes from Solanum stenotomum, assembly GCF_019186545.1. NCBI lineage: Eukaryota > Viridiplantae > Streptophyta > Magnoliopsida > Solanales > Solanaceae > Solanum > Solanum stenotomum. Next base: position 8,252,724 of record NC_064293.1, read on the forward strand.
GCACCTCCAGAGGACATTCCTCGGTACTTTGTCATATGCCTTTTCAAGGTCAATGAACACCATATGTAGGTCTCTCTTCCTTTCTCTATATTTTTCTACCAGTCTTCGCGTAAGATGAATGGCTTCGGTAGTCGATCGTCCCGGCATGAATCCAAACTGATTCTCAGAAATGGACACCCTCTTCTCACCCTCATCTCCACCACTCTCTCCCAAATCTTCATAGTATGGCTTAGCAATTTGATACCCCTGTAGTTGTTACAGTTTTGGATATCACCCTTGTTTTTATACAACGGAACCATTGTACTCTACCTCCATTCATCAGGCATCTTTGTTGTCTTAAAAATAACATTAAACAGCCCAGTCAACCACTCTATACCTGCCTTGTCCGTGCTCTTCCAAAAATCCACCGGAATCTCATCGGGTCCGGTCGCTCTTCCCCTGCTCATCCTACTAATAGCACGTATAACCTCCTCGATCCTAAAACACCTGCAGTACCCAAAGTCCCAAAGACTTTCAGAGTGCGCCAAATCACCCAACACAATGTCTCCGCCCCCTTTTTCATTTAAAAGTTTGTGAAAGTATCTTCGCCATCTTTGCTTGATGGAGGTCTCATCCACCAATACTTTGCCTTTCTCATCCTTGATACACTTCACTTGGTCCAAGTCACGAGCCTTCCTCTCTCTTGCTTTTGCGAGCCTATACAATTTCTTCTCCCCCCCTTTGTCCCACAGCTCGACGTACAAGCGTTCGAAAGCTGCCATCTTAGCCTTCGTAACTGCTAACTTAGCTTCTGTCTTTGTCGTCTTATAAACTTTCTTAAGCGTCTGCTTCTCTTCCTCATCTAAGCACTCCACCAACTTTGTGTATGCAGCCTTCTTCGCTTCCACTTTGCCTTGGACTTCCTCATTCCACCATAAATCTTATTTCAAAATAAATTAGGAATGTTACTTATTAATTTCCCACCACATGAACTAGGAATACAAGTTATTAATTTTCCAAATATATCTAACTAGGAATATGATTTGTTAATTTCCCAAATATAATGAACTAGGAAATATGGCAGGTCATCTCTACATATACTTCATTGACACCCGAACTTCTTGTAAGCATTCAAATGAATTTGATGAAACTAACTTCAGTGATCGTTATTCAATGGGTAGGATCTTATTTCAACATGAAATGTTTGTGATTTAGTGGATAGGATTTTATTGCCTCATGAATCAATCTTCAATGTCAATCCATGCAAAGTTCGAACAATTTGCAGAATGGGGATGTCACATCTCTAATCACTGTGACTGACGGGCACCTACACCAAACCCCAAGTGGGTGAACCAACACTTAACAATCAAACTTATGCAACATCTAACAATGTTGGCTAGAAATATAAGACTACAACAAATAAACTCTAAGGGGTCATTTGGTTGGGACAAGTTATCCCATGATTAGTTATCCTGGGATAACTTATCCCACCATGCATATGGGATAACTTATCCCATCAATATGATATAAATAGTGGGATAAGTTATCCCAAACATGGAAACCAAACAAGACACAAAAAATTTATCCCATCACTATTTTCTTAGCCCATGACTATTATTTTTATCCCTCACACCAAACAACCCCTAAGTTTTTAAATTAAACAAAATAATAGTGGAAGTCTAAAAAAATATTCCCAAAATCTAAAAGTCATTATACTAAAATATTTAACTAAAAGGTATAATAGTAGCAAATAAATAAATACTATGTAGTCTCAATGTATGAAAGAGTGATATCAAAAATGAAGAATGTATGGGGAAGTCCAGATGGAAGTAGCTCACTCTCATATCTGGAAGTACACAGCCAAATGCGAGATTCGGTAGACGCCTCTGGATCACAATCTGCACTCAAAAGAAAGTGAAGGAGTAGCATCAGTACAAACACTATGTACAGAGGTAGGCATCATTGCCCGACTAAGATTACTAAATAAATATCTAATCACAACTATAAAGCAAGTAGATTGGTAATCCCACATAGTCAAACACATAAGCCACAACCAATGAGATCATCTCAAAGTCACTAACATATCTGGTGTAGTAGATATAATATCACGACCCAAAAACCAAGTGTGGTGGCACATACCTTATCCCACTAAGCCAGGTCACCCTAAACAAACCTTAACAAAGGTACATGCGGAAGTAAGAATAAAATTAAGAATTAAACATAACATAAGACTTGCGATAATAGTAATATAGCAAAACTATCCCTAAAACCTAGTGTCACGTGTACAACGATAAATTTAATACATCAAATTTAAAGATAATACAAGTCTGAATGCCTACTGTACTAGAATATTAAAAAGAACAATCAAGAGTATGTGACTGAGATGACCAACATCTACCTCACAAACTCCAAAGGTGAGCCTCAGACAAAGACGTAGGAAGAATGATCAAGATGATCCGGGCTCGTAACCTATATAAGTCTAGAAAGTAAGGGAATGAGTATCACATAACAATGGTACTCAAAAAGCTTCCCTAGTTGACCCCAAGTAAAGTAATACCGAACACACGTACCCTGACACACCATTTGAACCTCCACATACTATAACCTGCATAGATATTAGACTAGCTCATCCTAACCATTTGGCAAGTAATGAGACAACACAGTATATGTAATACACCATAAAATTCACACAACAAAGTCTCCATAGCATAATCACAACCTTTCATATTCAAATAATCACAAGCACAATAACTCCCTCATAAAGTTCAAAGAATGATAATGAGGTGCAATGTAATGCAATACAAATGTAATATAGAGTGATGCATGTCTGTCCTATTGAAACATACCCGCTACCTAGCATCACAAGACCCATGGGGGCATATCAATCCATGTACCTACCACGAAGTGTGACACATCCCTCAAAAATAGTATCAACCACGGTTCATGGCACGTCCCTCGAAGGTAGTACATCCTCTTTATTTCTCTCTCTCTCATCACTTTCACAAAGTACCCATCACAACAGTGTCTCGTAACCACTACAAATTAACATATTCATATGTCTAATGAGAGGATAATAATTTCACATCAATATCCAATACACATCATCATATCAATGAATTCATTTTTCTCCGCATGATCATTCCTAATAGTCAGGCAATATTTGATAACAAGTGTAATATACTTAACAAAAGATAAAAGAGGTTCACTTTCCTTAAAAGAGAATACAATCAACTCGACACTTGAGCATCCCTTTACAATGAGTCTCCAAACCACAAAATCTAATCAAATACATATTTTTTATAAGAAAACATGAAAAATGATACCCATAATGCAAGTTTAGAAAACCGAGTCCAAATCAACCAAAAAAGTCATTTATGAGGGTAAAGATAATTTTGAAATTTTTATTAAAAAACATAATTCCCAACATATTTGGAACTCATAGGTGAAATCGAATCGAAAAATGAGTCAAAACCATACTTGAAACTCCAATTTTATACAAATGTCATTTTCATGAAAAGCCCTCAAAGTTTGAATACAAAACAAGGATTTGACGCCAAAAGCATGAAACAATACATGAGAATGAAGGGTTGGGTTTATATTCACTTACCTAATTGATAAATTTTGAAATTGCCTCTCAAGAATTCTCAATGTCAAAAACTGGTAAAATGAGAAAGAAACCCTAATTTTGGAAATTTACCATCTGCCAAATAATTTAATCTACGAGATCGCAAACAAAAAAGATGGTTAACTCATTAATTGACTTGTATAATCACGATAAAGGCCACACGGTTGAGTTGATCAAGAGTTTAGACCCACGCAATCGTGTAGACATCCAGCAATTGTGAAGCACAACCTTAGCACACTAACATGATCATGGAATAGGATCCCACAATTGTGATGAGCATTGCATTAGTTAATTATAAGAACAAAAGCAACAACAACACATTAAGACTCAAAATCCTCTAAATGGCTCCTCGAGATTCGTTCAGAATCTCATACACACAAACCAAATATGCTACCCAACTAAATTTAATGTTTTGGACTCAATAGAACCATCAAAACATTGATTTGAGGTTTTCTTGACTTGAAACCCGTTAGAGCCACAATAAACTAACATCCACCTTAAAATACCAAAATACCCTCAAAACTTCCAGAAGTTGAACCAAGATTTTTCCAAGACCTAAAATAACCCCCTAAATCTAATAAATCAATTTGAGCGTCCAAAATCTAAACGTCTACTAATGTCAACTCTTGGTCCTAAATTCACTTAAACTTAGAAATCAAGGGCTCAAATCCACATAAAAACTTTGAAATTGAAAACAACAACATTTTGTCACGCCCTGAGCCTACACCCTAGACGTGACTAGCACACGAGAACCATTGTTGGCCCACAGCAAGCCCTTGGCCTGGCTCAACTCTCAGGGGAAGACTTACTCAACATAGAATAACTCAAAATATAAACTTTACTCAACTATCTCAAAAGTTAACTCAGAATATTTGAGAAATAAAACATTCAAACTGGCCTCAAGGGCAACTCAAGTCTAGAACACAACAACAGAAATGAACAAGACTCATGAACTACTACTGCATATCTATCTATGAAGCTTCTAATACTATGAAAGATATCGGGACAAGACCCCCGATCATCCTAACAAACTGAAATAACTGACGATAAATAAGGGATCCTCCGGAAGCAAGGAGGCTCACCAAACAACTCTGGAACACAACTGGATTAACGAAGCACTGGTTGATGATCCTGGTTACCTGTATCTGCCATGAAAGATGCAAGCCAAATGGCGTTAGTACATGGAATGTACGAGCATGCAAGGGAAAATCTAAAACATGACATAAGCTTGAACTGGAATTGAAGAAATAACTTACCTCGTCTCAACTCAACTCAATCTTAACTCATTTCAATATAAAAGCAATAAAAATAATGTGATGTAAAGAAAAGCTGTTAAAATAGTATATCACAACTCAATGAATTGGAAACTACGATAAAACTCAGTTTATATGTAAAAATACAAAATAAACCTTGTCTGGAGATTCTCTAACCAACAACCATCACTACGAGTTATGTGATGATACAGCATCTCGCTCACGTTGCCAGAACTGACCTATACATTGTTGGGGCGTCAACTAAGTGGATCCACTAATCTACGCTTAAAAAGCAATAAAGAATCATCTAAAAAGTATGACCCTTTCTACCCACGTTGGCTACATGGTTTATAGGGGTTGTGAGTTAAATGAACTCTTCCCCATATCGGTGCTCAATACTACTCCCAAACTATAACTTAGCTCATATGTTTTAAAAAAACATTTCCTCATCCTCAACTTTGAGATTATTACTCAAAATATTTCTCTTAAAAGAGACAGTACTCAAAAATCATCATGAACTCTTTTGGAATTCGGTGTTTCCTCTCTTCTTAAATGTAAAAACATTTACTCTTGAGAATACCTAGTTCCCATAAATAATTTTGAAAAAAATGAACTCTATTGTCGTCATCCTCAAACTCAAGTACTCAAGTCTTAAAACAAGTTTTAAAGATTGTAAAAGACTTCTCAAAATGACTCGGAAGAACTCTCAAGACTTAACTTTTAACTCTACCTTGAATTTGAATTATGGATTCAAGGTTTATGATTCATGTTATGAATTATCTCTCGATGTTTAGATGTNAAGCACTGGTTGATGATCCTGGTTACCTGTATCTGCATCATGAAAGATGCAAGCCAAATGGCATCAGTACATGGAATGTACGAGCATGCAAGGGAAAATCTAAAACATGACATAAGCTTGAACTGGATTCGAAGAAATAACTTACCTCGTCTCAACTCATTTCAATATAAAAGCAATAAAAATAATGAGATGTAAAGAAAAACTGTTAAAATAGCATATCACAACTCAATGAATTGGAAACTACAATAAAACTCAGTTTATACGTAAAAATACAAAATAGACTTTGTCTGGAGATTCTCTAATCGACAACCATCACTACGAGTTATGTGATGATACAGCGTCTCGCCCACGTTGCCAGAACTGACCTATACATTGTTGGGGCATAGAACTCCTCAACTAAGTGGATCCACTAATCTAAGCTTAAAAAGCAATAAAGAATCATCTAAAAAGTATGACCCTTTCTACCCGCGTTGGCTATATGGTTTATAGAGGTTGTGAGTTAAATGAACTCTCCCCCATATCGGTGCTCAATACTACTCCCAAACTATAACTTAGCTCATATGTTTTAAAAAAACATTTCCTCATCCTCAACTTTGAGATTATTACTCAAAAGATTTCTCTTAAAAGAGATAGTACTCAAAACTCATCATGAACTCTTTTGGAAATCGGTGTTTCCTCTCTTCTTAAATGTAAAAACATTTACTCTTGAGAATACCTAGTTCCCATATATAATTTTGAAAAAAATGAACTTTATTGTCCTCATCCTCAAACTCAAGTACTCAAGTCTTACAACAAGTTTTAAAAGATTGTAAAAGACTTCTCAAAATGACTCGGAAGAACTCTCAAGACCTAACTCTTAACTCAACCTTGAATTTGAATTATGGATTCAAGGTTTATGATTCATGTTATGAATTATCTCTCGATGTTTAGATGTAGATTAGAGTAGTTAGAATCAATAGGAAGTAAAGGTACACTTTAAAAGGGCTTAGATGCAGCAAATGACGAAAAAAAACCGGGGGCAGGCGACCCTGGCGCACTGCTGGCACGGGGAGCCAGCCCCTTAGGCGCATCTGGGGCGCGCTGCCCCAGCCCTTCCCCAGAATAATCCAACAAATTTTTCTTCTCATTTTCTGATCCTAAATCACTTTTAATCGATTGATTTCCTCAAGTTTTCCTTAGACTCAATTACCCAATACAAGTACATAAAAATCTACTCAAAAACAACTCTTAAACTCAATATGGTTATCTCAAGAACTCATCAAACCCATCCTAATTCAAGAACGAAAGCAATACTTCAAGAACACTCATCAAGAACTAAAATCCTTCAACTTTAAGAACAAAATTGTGTTAAAATAGCATGATTGGAGTGTGAGTGAACAAACCCAACACTATGAGAAGTCACATACCTCTTAGGGATCAAACCCTTGACGAAACAACCCTCGATCCGAAAGAAATTTTGATGAACGCCATGAACCTTCCCTCTTTTCTCCTCTTTTCTCTTCTTGAACGCTCTTTTAAAACGCTAAGGGTAATTAGGATTGTGAAAACTAAACCAAATCAGTTTAGACCCCTAAAACCTTACTAAAAACATTTTTATCTGACGGAGTAAGGAAAAGACCAAAATACCCCTCACATTTTTGGGTAACTTTCCTTAACTAGACAGGCAGATTTCAAATGGGCATATCTCCCTCATCCGAACTCGAAACTTAGCAAACTTGGTGGCGTTAGAAATAGGATTCCAAGACCTTTCATTTAATATCTTATGGACTACCTAACTCATCATGTACTGAAAGTTATGGTCATTTGAACTTGACCCAAAACTTACATCTTAAGCATAACATGTGAAATTCTCAAATTGGCTCTTTCCAAATTAGTTCTTTCTAAGGCGGGATGTTACAATTTATCTCCCTAGGGAACATTCGTCCTCAAATGAGATTACTCTAAGAAAAAATTAGGGTGGAAACATCTACACCCAACTCAAACACCCAATATGCAATTTAACACATTCTGAATATTAATTTAAAGAGTACCAAGAAAAAAAATTGTACCTTGACTGGGAATTTCTCCGAACTCAAAGATTTGTGGGTATCTCGTTTTCATATCCACCTCAACCTCCCATGTAGCTTCCTCAACAAACTGATTCCTCCATAAAACCTTGACTGATGTTCCCTCATTTGTTCTCAACTTGCAAACCTAACAATCCAGAATCTGAACGGGAATCTCCCCATTAGATAAGTTGTCCTTAATACCAATATCTTCTGTCGGTATAATAAGTGAAGGATCGCCAATACACTTTTTCAACATTGATATGTGAAACACCATATGGATTGTTGTTAACTCTGGCGGTAGCTCAAACTCATAGGCTACATTGTCAATCCTCTTGGATATCTTGTAAGGACCAATATATCGGGGACTGAGTTTCCCTTTCTTGCCAAACCTCATAACACCCTTCATGGGTAAAACCTTCAAATACACCCAATCATCCACCTCAAACTCTAAGTCTCTTCTCCTAACATCAGTATAGGATTTATGAAGATTTATGACGACTCTACACTATTTTCAACCTTTCTTGAATGAGTTTCACCTTCTCCATAGCTTTGATAAACCAAATCTGGTCCTATAAACCCAGCCTTACCAACCTCAAACCATCCAATAGGAGATCTACATCTTCTCCCATAAAGTGTCTCGTAAGGAGCCATCTGGATGCTAGAGTGATAACTGTTGTTATAAACAAACTCAATGAGAGGTAAGTGATCATCCCTATTACCCTTAAAATCGATCACACACACCCTCAACCTTTCTAGAAAGACTTCCAGCATTATGAGGTGAATTGTGCATATCTATATGAAATGATGGACACCGGAACTCCATGAAGTCTGAATACCTCTTGAATATATAACTTAGCATAATCTTATGTTGAATATGTAGGCTTTACTAGTAAGAAATGGCTCATTTAGTCATTCGATCTACAATCACCCAAATCGAATCATGTTACCTGCGGGACCGTGGTAAACCAGTAATTAAATCCATATTGATCATCTCCCACTTTCATTCTCAAATATCTATATTCTGAGCCATACCACCGGGCCTCTGGTGCTCTACCTTGACTTGTTGACAATTCGGACATTTTGCAACAAACTCTGCAATACTTCTCTTCATATTATTCTACCAATATACTTCTCTCAAGTCATGATACATATTTGTGGAACCTGTATGGATAGAGTATCTGGAGCTATGAGCTTCATCCATGATCCTCTCTTGTAATTCATCCACCTTGGGTACACACAATCTACCTTGATACCTCAATACACCATCTCCCTCTTGTTCAAAAGCCTTAAATTCTTGCTTATGAACATTTACCTTCAATTTAAACAAAACAGGATCTTGATCTTGTTTCTGTTTCACTTCGGATACTACTAATGATTCAGCCCCATTCATCACCACCATTCCTCCTTCATTGGAATCTATTAACCGGACTCCTAATCGTGCAAGTATGTGCACATATTTTGCTAACTATTTCTTGCCTTCTTCAACGTGGGAAGTACTACCCATAGATAACCTGCTCAGGGGATCAACAACAACATTAGCCTTACTTGGGTGATAGAGAATACTCATGGCATAATCCTTGAGTAACTGCAACCACCTCATTTGTCTAAGATTAAGCCCTTCTGACTGAATACATACTAAAGACTCTTGTGATTGGTGAACACATCTACATGAACACCATACACATAGTGATGCCATATTTTCAAAAGTGAATACTACAGCAGCCAACTCTAGGTCAAGGACTGGGTAATTCCTCTCGTGAATCTTAAGTTTTCCGGATGCATAAGCTATAACTTTGTCATTCTTCATCAACACACAACCCAGTCCAACCCTGGACGCATCACAATACACAACAAACCTTGTGTACCCTCTGGTAAGGTAAACACTAGGGCAGTAGTCAACCTTGTTTTCAATTCCTAAAAGCTTTTCTCACATGCTTCAAACCATTGAAACTTTGTTGTCTTTTAAGTCAACTTAGTCAATGGGGATGAAATAGATGAAAACCCCTCGACAAACTTTCTATAATAACCAGCCAGTCCCAAGAAACTCATAATATCAGTTGGAAATGCGGGTCTAGGTCAGTTCTGCACTGCTTCAATCTTCTGAGTGTCAACACGAATCCCATCACCATAAATAATATGGCCTAAGAACGCCACATACTTAAGCCAAAATTCACACTTGGAAAATTTAGCATACAACTTCTTATAATTTAGAGTTTGGAGAACTACTCTGAGATTACTAGCATGATCTTGATAATTCCTCGAATAAATCAGAATGTCATCAATGAATACAATAACAAACATATCTAGATAAGTCTTAAACACTTTGTTCATAAGATCCATGAACGTTGCATTAGTCAAACCAAAATAAATGACCAGAAACTCCTAATAAACATATCGGGTCCTAAAAGTTGTCTTAGGGATGTCACTTTCTTTTACTCTCAACTGATGATAGCCAGATCTGAGGTCTATCTTAGAAAAACAAGTGGCACCTTGAAGTTGACCGAATAGATCATCATTTCTCGGAAGAGGATACTTATTCTTGATAGTAACCTTGTTCAACTGACGGTTATCTATACACATTCTTAGAGAACCATTTTTCTTCCTCGCAAATAAGATCGGAGTGCCCCAAGGTGAGACACTTGGTTGAATGAAGCCTTTCTCAAGAAGGTCTTGCAACTGCTCTTTTAACTCTGTAATTGAACTAGAGCCATTCTATATGGAGGAATAGAGATAGGACAAGTATCTGGAAGAATATCTATACCGAAGTCTATTTCTCTCTCAAAAGGGACTCCGGGAAGATCATATGGAAAGACCTCTGGAAACTCACTCACTACTAGAACTGACTGAATAGGTGGTGTCTCAACACTAAAGTCATTAACTCAAACTAAGTGATAGATGCACCCCTTGGAAACTAACTTTCTCGCCTTAAGGTACGAAATAAAATGGCACTTAGGCACTGTTAAACTACTCCTCCACTCAATAATACGCTCATTAGGAAACTGGAAATTAACTACTCTAATTCTGCAATCAATTGAGGCATAATAGGCATGAAGTTAGTCCATACTTAGAATAACATCAAAATCTACCATGTCTAACTCAACTAAGGCAGCCATGGTGTCCTTGTGATTGACAGAAATAGTACAATCACGATAAACTCTCCCAACTATAATAGACCCATTAATAGGTGTGGAAACACTAAAGGGCTCAAAAAGTTGTTCGGGAATAATATCGAACCTCATAGCTATATATGGATTCATAAAATATAGACTCTCACCTAGATCTAGGAATGCATATACATCAAAAGTAAAGACTTTGAACATACCAGTGACAACATCAAGTGAATTATCTTGCTCTTGGCGACTGGTGATAGCATACAGATGGTTTTCCCCTACGCCTGTCCCTAAAGTAGCTCCTCTAGGTGCAGCTCTGTCGGGTGGAGCCACTAGAGAAGATTGGGCTCTGTTACCCCCATTAACATTACCCTGCATGTTATTTGTACTGTCTTTTGAAGTAACCATTCTGACCACACTTGAAGCAACTAGTGGAGCCATCATGACACACTCCTGACTGGTTCCTACCACAGTTAGCACATGCAAGAATCCCATTACCTCTTTGTTCCACACTAACTTGAGACTGTACGGGTCTAGCTCTAAAGTTTTGAGAGTTCTGATTCTTGAACTCACCTCTGTTTATCAGTGCAGGTGCACTACCAGATGATGGAGCAGGTCCATTTGGCTTGTGTTGAAAAGAAGACCGGTTTGCATTAATATTCTGCTGCCCAGACTCATTTCCTGTTGTTTTAGCCTTCTTATTTCGAAACTCTTCTTTATCTCTCTACTTATCTTTCTCAACCTGTTGCATATGGATCATAAGTCTTGCTATGTCCTATTAACATAGTTGCCTTACCCGATTTGCTTGACAGACAAGACAACCCAGAAATAAACAAACTCATCCTGCTCCTCATGTCAGTAACCATCTCTAGAGCATAATGGGATATTTGGGTGAACTTGAGACTGTACCCATGCACACTCATGGATTCCTGCTTAAGAGTAAGGAATTCCTTTACCCTTGCCTCTCTCAATTCACGGGGAAAGAAATGCCCCATGAAGGCCTCTTCGAACACAACCCAGCCCATAATTGGTGCACCCTCTACTCTACTCTTCCTCCATTGATCGTACCATACTCTAGCAACACCCTTCAGTTAGTATGCAGCTAGTTCTACTCACTCAGCATCAGCAACATCCATAACCTCAAAAACCTTTTGCAGCTCTTCCACAAAGTTTTTCGGATCCTCAGTGATACTTGAACCGGTGAACCACATCTTGTCAATTGCCTCTTTGTTGCCCAGCTTAGTTGGTCACAACTTGACTCAACATCCGGATAACATCCCAGAATTCAGCACTAGTGACCTTTCCTTGGGGTTGCACTTCTGGTGTATTGGGGACCCCTTGATCATGTGTATCAACATTTATCCTAGAAGGATGCCCTCGGATAGATCATCATAGAGGCATAATCTGAAAGATACGTTCAAGTACAAATTAGAAAGAAACTTTATAGAGATGAACTATATCGCACAAAAATTTATGAAAGAAGTGAGATAATTCCTAAATGTCGCAGCCTCCTATTTATAGATGTGGCACTCTTCACACCGATAACTAGAAATCTACAGCCACGGCTTCATAGACAGCCTATGACTCTTGAACTTTGTGCTTTGATACCAAGTTTGTCAGGCCCCAAGCCTACACCCTGGACGCGACAGACTCGAGAACCATTGTTAGCCCCAAGTGAACCCTTGGCCTAGCTCAACTCTTAGAGGAAAAGTTACTCAACATAGAATAACTCAAACTATAAAGGTTACTCAAATGTCTCAAAAGTAAATTCAAAATATTTTAGAAATAAAACATTCAAACTGGCCTCAAGGGTAACTCAAGTCTAGAACATAACAACTTAAATGAACAATACTCATGAACTACTATTGTCTATCTATCCATGAAACCTCTAATACTATGAGGGATGTCAGGACAAGACCCCTGATCATCCTAACAAACTGAAATTACTGAAGATAAATAAGGGATCATCCGAAAGCAAGGAGGCTCACCAAACAACTCTGGAACTCAACTAGATCAACGAAGTGTTGGTTGATGATCCTTGTTACCTGTATTCGCATCATAAAAGATGGAAGCCAAATGGCGTCAGTACATGGAATGTACGAGCATTGATGTACCGCGAAATCGTGGCACATTTGATGTTTAATAACTATGAACTAATACTGGAATTAAGTGAAATTTTGGATTATTTGATGGGTTTGTTAAATGTGTAGGCAAAATCTGGGTTGTATAGAAAAGTAGAAAAAGAAGCAGAATTGATGTTGACCAAGTGAAGTTCACGGCAACTTCACGGACCGTTAACTTCATTACAGTATGTGGTTGAGCTCGTGAAAGTGAGGCAGTACGGGGCCTTGAGAAGATGAAGAGCAGGAATAACCAAGTGAAGATCACGGAGAGTTCTATGGTCCTTAGTCCTCACCACGGACCGTGGTACCTACCGTGGAGCTGAACTAGTGTGAAAACAAGAAAGAGTTTAAAGAAGGTTGAAACCCAAGTGAAAACCACGGGAGATTTCACGGGCCATGGTCCTCACTATGGACCGTGGTAGCTCTCGTGGTGCATTTTTCAGTGACCAAGTTTGAAGTCCCACTTTCTAGAAGCTTCAAGGCAAGACCACGGAGGGCTTCACGAACCGTGAAGCCTTTAACGTGTCGTGGTAGTGGCCATGAAAAGGCCCGATAACTCAGTCCTAATTCGATTAGGACTCATTTTAAATATTATATTTTGAATTACTTTAGGTTATTTTTAAAATTATTATTCATTATCTTATGTTTTACGATGAAGAACACAACATTACTCTTAGCTTCTGATTTTTGGATTTTTGATTATTGCTATCAGTTGGAAATTTGGATTCAGACTATCAAATTATCAAAGTGATTGTTAATTTGCTAATTACTTTTGTAAGTCTTTCTCAATATGTTTTCATCCTTAATTACTGATTATTTACATGAAATCATGAGTAGCTAAATACCACGACTGGGTTTGTGGGATCCATGACAAAGTTCTAGTTATGATTTCGTAAAACGAGTAAAGGGCAGTCTGTGTTTACATTCTGTAGTTTTTAGCTTTTGATATCATTGTCATCTAATGAGTGCACGCATTAGATGAGCTTGTATCTAGTATTTGTTCGAGAGAAAAATACCAGTTAGGAAAAAGCTGAATTAAATTATCCAATTGGAGTTAAAGCTTGAGTTCGAGAGAAAAGATCTTTAACACCATATCATTTTAAGCGAGGGTCAATGTTAGTAACACTTTAGGGTAGAGAGAAAATTAGTGATAATTATATGATTTGGCTGAGAAGTGTCAGATAAATTTAACTCACAATGATTTTGTAAACATTGATTTGCCTGATGCTTAATTATGGAAGAACATTTAAACTAATGTTATGGTGAACACAATCCTGGTTTCTCTTAATTAACTGAATCAACCTTACAACGAAATAGTCTGTTAGTCATGAATCTAGATTTTGACTGAAAGTTTGGTAATTATAACATTTCAACCAAACCCAATTTACTTTTCGTTGTTATTTGTTTGGGAGATAATAACAACATTCGAATAAACGTGACAATGAAACCTTATCTGTAAAGAAATTCTCTGTGGGATCAACCTCAAGTCTAGTTGAGTTCTGTAAATTGACATCGACCGTTTACACTTCTTATTTGAAGTGTAAGTTTGGACGTATCAAATTTTGGCGCCGCTGCCAGGAAATTACATATCATAAGTGTTTCCTAGCTTTTATTCTATTTGTAATTACAATTCCTAATTTTACATTTTGTTCTGTGTTTGTGTCTCTTTCAGGTGAGTTCGATTGTACATGCCCAACACTAGAAGTAAAGGAGCCCCATTGCTACCTTACGATCCTAAATTTTAGCGAACTATTCGAAAGATGGTTAATGCACAAGAACTAGAGGCTTAGAGNTCAAGTCTAATTGAGTTCTATAAATTGACATCAACCATTTACACTTCTTATTTATATTGTAAGTTTGGACGTATCAAATTTTGCCGCCGCTGCCAGGAAATTTCATATTAGAAGTGTTTCCTAGCTTTTATTCTATTTGAGTTTATATTTCCTAATTTTACATTTTGTTCTGTGTTTGTGTCTCTTTCAGGTGAGTTCAATTGTGCATGCCCAACACTAGAAGTAAAGGAGCCCCATTGCTACCTTACGATCTTGAATTTCAGTGAACTATTCGAAAGATGGTTAATGCATAAGAACTAGAGGCTTAGAGGCACAAACTGGGCTTAGAAGCTAAAATTGATGCTACAAGGAATGTCCAGCAAAATGATGGAATCAATCAACCTAGGGCAGTAGATGATAACAGATGGTTGGAATGATTAGTCCCTCCTCAGCGCCAACCAATATCCCCAAGGGGTAGAGCTTAGCATCCACCTCATATGATGTATGAAGAAAATGATGTTGACTTGTATGGGGATGGAGCCACTGGAGCTATAGTGTTACCTGCACTACCTCCAGGTGTTAAGTTCACCATCACCAGCACTATGATACAGCTTTTAAACCTAAAAGGTATGTTGATGATGCAAATTAGCACTTGATAAATTTTGTGGCAATCTGTAAGTCACAAGAAATTCCTGGAGTTTATCAAACTGCGATGAGATTGAGGTTGTTCCCATTGTCCCTTACTGGAGAGGCAACAAACTCATTGAATGAGATGCCAAATGACTCCATCAGAACTTGGACAGAGCTGAAGGAGGCTTTCTTGGAACGATTCTTTCAAGAATCAAAAGAGCTGCAGATGAAGGACGAGATTAGTAAACACAAGCAGCTACTAGGAGAGGCAATGCATGATACTTGGTGGAGGTCCAGCCAAAAGGTGAAGAAATTCCCCAACTATGATCTTACTGAAAGGCATCTGAAACATGCTTTTTATAGATCTCGAAATTATGTTACTAAACATGTTGTTGATATAGTTTGTGGAGGCTCATTTATGAGGAAGTCATTCTCGGAGAGAATGCAACTGTTGGATGAGGTATCAAAGAATAACAGGGCATGGTACATAAGAGATGTAGAGGTAGGAGAGCTTGGGTATACATTTGATCTTTCAACTGAATAGAGGAAGAGAGAGGAAGAAAGGGACCAAGACATGGCGCACATGAGGACACAAATAGATCTATTCACCAAGCACATTGTCGCCAAGTCTGGAAAGGTAAATGTTGTGGGACAGCAAAACAGGTATGACGATCAGGATATTGACCTTGATGAGGAAGCTAACTACTTGGGGAACCTAGTAGGTTTCTAAAATTATAACTCTGGAAATCAGGGTTACAATTCTGGAAACACGGGTTGGAACTATGCTAGGGATGGTCAGTATGATAGGCCAGCTAATAGAGATCAGGGAAACTGGCAGAACAGATATGGGTATAGGAATTATTGCAGTGGTGTTTATGTGCCCCCAGGTAATAAAGACCGGGCAAGTGGTAGTTCCAACGGGTCTAAGCTGGAAGACATGATGGCTAAGGTACTCTAGAAAGTTGAATCAACTGATGCAGGGGTAAAAGAAATGAGAGGTGATTTCAAGAGCATGAGTCAGTTGGTGGACTCTCACACCACCTTCATTAAACAAATTAAGCAGCAGTTGGGGCAACTCTCAGCCTCACTGAATCAGAGGAAAAATGGGTAACTACCAACTGACACTATTCAAAACCCTAAGAAGGACGGGAACTGCATGGCCATCGCCACCAGGAGTGGTAAAGTTCTTACTGACCCTATTTCTGTAGGTACCAAACATGAACATGTCTTGGAGCAAGCTGGCAGAGAGGAGGATAAAGCTGAACAGGTAGATGATTTGGAGGATCCTCGGCTTAAAGCACAACCTACAAGAGGAAAGGAGAAAGAGGTCGAGGAAAACCTTCCTTTACAACAGATTCCCAAACCACCTCCTCATTTCCCTCAAAGGCTCAAAAAGAAAGATGAAGATGGGAAGTTTACAAAGTTCATCACCATGTTGAAGCAACTTTCAGTAAACATACCACTGATGGAAGCCCTGGAACAGATGCCAGGATATGCCAAGTTCATAAAGGACTTGGTTACAAAGAAGAGAGTTGTAAGTCTTGATTTTACTAACGATGTTCATCATTGCAGCGCCATTGCTACCAGATCTCTGGTTCAGAAGAAGGAATATCTAGGTGCATTCACTATCCCATGCACCATTGGGTTAATTAAGTTTGCAAAAGATTTGTGTGATCTAGAAGCTAGTATCAACTTGATGCCATTAAACATCTACAAGAAATTGGGGTTGGGAGTTCCAAGACCCACAACAATGAGGTTGATGATGGCTGATAGGTCAGTTAAGCGGCCAGTGGGAGTCCTATGTGATGTACTTGTAAAGGTGGACACCTTCATCTTTCCAGTTGA
This sequence comes from Solanum stenotomum, assembly GCF_019186545.1. Taxonomy (NCBI): domain Eukaryota; kingdom Viridiplantae; phylum Streptophyta; class Magnoliopsida; order Solanales; family Solanaceae; genus Solanum; species Solanum stenotomum. Next base: position 8,269,908 of record NC_064293.1, read on the forward strand.
TTTCGTGATCTTGGATTGTGAAGTGGACTTTGAGGTTCCCATCATTTTGAGAAGACCCTTTCTGGCCACAGGAAGAGCTTTGGTGGATGTTAAAAGAGGAGAGTTGAAGTTCAGACTCAACAAGGATGAGGTAAAGTTCAATATTTGCATGTCAATGAAGCAACCCAATGATATGAATGTGGTATCTGCAATAGAGATGGTTGTTGATGAGGACATTAGGGTACCCATAGAAGAGAGGATGACGGTTGAAACCTTAGTTGCAGTGTTGATGAACTTTGATGTTGATTTCCAGTCTGACTATATAGAGACCGTGAATGCTTTGCAACGTATAGGAGCACACTCGTATGCTCCAAAGAAATTGGACCTGGACTTACAAAACAGGCCAAGCCCTCCAGCAAAACCATCCATCGAGGAGCCATCGGTGTTGGAACTAAAACAGTTACCCAGTCACCTCAGGTATTTACTTTTGGGTACTAATATCACATTACCTGTGATCTTGGCTGCAGATTTAAATAAAGAATAGGTGCAGGAGGTGATCAAGGTGTTGAGAAGGTACAAACGGGAAATTGGGTGGACCGTTGCTGATATAATTGGAATACCTCATGGTATATGGACTAACAAGATTCAGCTTGAGGAGGACTGCAACCCAAGCATTGAACACCAGCGGAGGCTAAACCCACCAATGCAAGAGGTAGTTAAGAAAGAGATAATGAAGTGGTTAGATGTTGGGGTGGTCTATCCCATTTCTGATAGTCACTAGGTCAGTCCAGTGCAATGTGTGCCCAAAAAGGGTGGTATGACTGTGGTGGCAAATGCCAAGAATGAGTTAGTCCCACAGAGACCAGTCACTGGATGGCGATTCTATATGGACTACAGGAAGCTGAACAAGTGGACTTTGAGGGATAACTTCCCCTAGCCTTTCATGGACCTGATGTTTGATAGGTTGGCACGTAAATGATGGTATTGTTTCTTAGTTGGATATTCTGACTACAACTAGATATCAATTGCTCCTGAAGATCAGGAAAAGACCATCTTCACATGTCCTTATGGCACCTTTGCATTTAAACGCATGCCATTTGGACTATGTAATGCACCAGCAACATTCCAAAAGTGTATGATGTCTATCTTCGCGGACATAGTTGAGAACACTCTAGAGGTATTTATGGACGATTTCTCGGTAGTAGGTGATACTTTTGATGACTGTTTGTTGAATGTTAGCAGGGCTTTACAGAGATGTGAGGCGGCCAACCTAGTACTGAATTGGGAGAAGTGTCATTTCATGGTAAATAGGGGCATAGTCCTGGGACACAAAGTATCACAGAAGGGGATAGAGGTCGATAAGCCCAAGATTGAGGTGATTGAAAAGTTACCTCTTCCAATCTATGTGAAGGGTGTTAGAAGCTTTCTAGGCCACACCAAGTTCTATAGATGCTTCATCAAGGACTTCTCCAAAATTGCACACCCCATGTGCAACCTTTTGGAGAAGGAGGTGAAATTTGTCTTTGATGAGGCATGTCTCAAAGCATTTTTGTGCCTAAAGAAAAAGCTTATTTCAACACCAGTGATCATTGGCCCAGACTGGTCGAAGCTATTTGAGGTAATGTGTGATGCTAGTGGGACTGCATTAGGAGTTGTGTTGGGGCAGAAGCGCAACAAGATGCTTCATCCGATTTACCATGCTAGTAAGTCATTGAATGGGGCACAACGAAACTACACAGTCATTGAGCAGGAACTATTGGTAGTGGTCTATGCATTTGAAAAGTTCTGAGCTTATTTGTTGGGCACTAAGGTGATAATTCATACAGACCATGCTGCCTTGAGATACCACATGGCAAAGAAAGATGCCAAGCCTAGGCTGATCCGATGGGTGCTACTTCTCCAAGAGTTTGACTTTGAAGTGAAGGATAGGAGAGGCTGTGAGAACCAGATAGCTGATCACATGTCTAGGTTGGAGGCTGCAAAGACGGGAGAGCTTGAGCTTGAAATAGATGATACATTACCAGATGAACAGGTATTAGCTGCAACTCTTGACCTTATTCCTTGGTTTGCTGATTATGCTAATTTTCTTGTTAGTGATATAATGCCTGAAGGACTAATATTTCAGCAAAGAAAGAGGTTCATGCTTGATGTAGGTAAGTATTTTTGGGACGAACCATATTTGCACAGGATTTGCGCTGACAACATCATTAGGCAGTGCATTCCTAAAGCTGAGATGCTGCACATTTTGGAGGCTTGTCACTCATCTCCAGTAGGTGGTCAACATGGTGGTGCTCGAACAGCCCACAAGATACTTCAGTGTGGGTACTATTGGCCCACAATTCATCAAGATGCCGTGGACATAGTAAGGAGTTGTGATGTGTGCTAGCAGCAACGAGCCATCTCATGGCGCCATTAGTTACCCATGACACCTATTCTGGAAGTGGAATTGTTTGATGTATATGGCATCGATTTCATGGGCCCATTCGTAAGTTCTTATAGTCAGAAGTATATATTGGTTGCAGTGGACTATGTGTCCAAATGGGTTGAGGCCGTTGCTTTGCCTGAGAATGATGGCAATAGTGTAGCTGGTTTCCTGAAGAAGAATATATTCTCAAGGTTTGGCACACCCAGAGCTATTATCAGTTATGGTGGTTCTCACTTCTGCAACAAAGTGTTCAGTGCGCTTCTGACCAAGTATGGGGTTTAACAGCAAAAGGTTGCTACGCCTTATCACCCACAGACCAATGGACAAGTAGAGGTGTCCAACAAGGAAATCAAGGCAATTTTGTCAAAGACAGTGAATGTCAACGGGACAGATTGGGCACGGAAGCTAGATGATGCTCTATGGGCATATCGGATAGATTTCAAGACACCTATTAGTATGTCTCCATATCAATTGGTGTTTGGAAAGGCATGTCATTTGCGGTTGAGCTTGAGCATAGAGCACTTTTGGCGTAGAAGAAGCTAAACCTCAATTGGAGCGAAACTGCAAACTTGAGGTTGGATCAGATCAATGAGATGGATGAGTTCTGTCTGAGAGCCTATGAGAGGTCGGCACTGTATAAGGAGAGGATGAAACTATATCATGACAAGCATAATGAGAAAAGAAGTTTCACTCCTGGTGACTTGGTTTTACTCTTCAACTCCAAACTTCGTCTGTTTCCAGGCAAGTTGAGATCCAAATGGTCTGAACCTTTTAAGGTCACACAGGTGTTTCAATCTGGTGTTATTGAGCTGGAAAATAATAAAGGTGAGAGGTTCAAAGCTAATGGCCAGAGAATCAAGGCATATTTGGGTGTTCTTGAGGATGTGAAGATTGTAGAGGAATGCAAACTTGATAAAGTTTGAGTAATCAAGTAACCCGCGTCGCACTGTGACGTTAAATTGTGCGTTTCTTGGGAGGCAACCCAAGATGTAATTGTACTAGGTATTTTTTCCCTTTTTCCTTATTTTTCTTTATTTTTATGGAGTCACTATGTGTTGATGTGTGCAGGAGAAAATAGGTAAAAAAATTCAGAAACTGGTGCAGATTGACCTTCACAAACAGTATCACGGACCGTGGTGCCCTTCACGAGCACTTTCACGGTCCGTCAACTTGAGGACCAACCTAAGGAAGCTATTGGAAATTGCACGAAAAAGGTTCACGGAAGGGTTCACGGTACATTAGAACTTATACGGACCATCTAGCCTCTCGTGAACCTCAGGTACGAATTTCAGTTCCAAGTCAACATCAAGGAAAGTTTCATGGACCGTGATGCCCTTCACGGGCAACTTCACGGTCCGTCGTCTGCCTCAGGTAAGTTTCATTGCCAAGTCATTGTCACGAACTGGTTCACGGACCGTGATGCCCTTCACGGGTAATTTCACGGATCGTAATGCCCTTCACGGGTAATTTCATGGCCCGTAATCCACTACCCAATAATACCAGTTACCCGACACAACCCGTGCGTAACCCAACTCAAAATTAAAACGTATTTATTTGATTCCAAATGCCAAAGGGTTAGTTTTTCCTCCTCTTTTCTCTCCCATAATGGTCCTTTAAAGTTTAAAATCAATTCCATCATCAATCGATTCCAAGTTCATCACAGAATCTATGCCCTAATTCCAAATTCCTCAAGAATCGCAATTCTAGGTTGTTGCTCTCATTTTTGGGCGACAAGTGTTTGTTTCTATAGTGCAAGTAAGTTCATTGTTTAAGTTGCCATAACTAAAATTCCTTGATAGAAGTTAGTCCTAACTACTTTGATTGAGGCGATTTGAGTAGGTGTAGGTGTTGGACTGACATATTTGTTATTGAACGGTTGTGGGTTAAGTGAATTGTGTGTTTTTGAATTGATGTTTGTATGTGGTTATGATAATAGGGAGTTGAATTCGTGATCGTTCTAGTTGGTGAGGATTCGATGTGTTTAGTAAACTGGGTGATGTGTAAATGTGTGTTAATTTTGAATCTGTGCTAGAAATGATTGTTTGGGCTGTAAGAATCGTATTTTATTGTATGAGGGAAGAAGACAATAGAACACTGACCAAGTGTAAGACCAAGATAGGTCTTACGGATCGTGGAAGCCACCACAGGCCGTAAAATCGATCGTGGACCACACTTGGAGTCAACTCATCCCTCAGACTCAGTTCACGGGCAGTATCACGAACCGTGGTGAACTCCACGGGTCGTGAAGCCTTCCGTGAACAACACTTGGTAAGAAGTTTTGTGGCTCCTTTTTGCACACTTACTGTCTCAATTCCACGAGGGAGTTCACAGTCTGTGGTAATTACCACGACCCTATAAGCTCCCATAGAGCTTACTTGGAGTATCATTTTTAAATCTTTCTGTCTTTTAGTTTTTATTCATCTTTTGTTTTTGTGGTCCTTCTCGATGATAGATTAGATGACGGCATTCTTAAAGCAAGGCGTCGCGATGAATTTACACAGGGGAATTCTGAATACCCGATAGTGCGTCATTTTACTGTGTTGAATACTAATAAATTTTGTATTTTCTCAGGTATAATGGGTCCCAGAAGAAAGAATGCAACAAAACCTGCCCCCCCCCCCCCCCTGCTTCTTAATCAGAAGGTCATGACGACTCCAAAGCTAGTGGTTCTGAGGTGCAAATAAATGTTACACCTGAAAATCACTCGCCTCGAGCCACTAGATCATTGATCAAAAGAGCTATCCTCCAGGACACTCCTCTTCATTCTGAAAAGGGTGGTGGTAGTTCTGATAACGGGGAGGACTCGAAAAGTCAATCTGATGTTGCTACTGGTAGCCAATCTATTGATACCTTAGGGGGCAGTGCAGAGTCTGAAAGCAGTTCTCAAGACGATACACACACCTCTCCACCTACAGGGAATATAGAAGCTGATACTGAAGCACGAGAGAAAGCATCTATGATAGAGGATGATGAAGAGATCACCGATGATGATGCCATGGTGATGTATGTGACTTCCCATGAACCTAATCCAACACTGAGACCATAGTTGATTGCCTGTTATCGTTCCATATGGACTGTGAACCGGTCCAAAGAATTTTTCAACAATGGGATTGTGAACAAGACTGGCGACTTCAAGAATCGAGCAATTATGCCTGAGACTAAGGTGGTAGTAGCTGATATCAAAGAATTCTCGAACATCTATCGGATATTTCAGCTCCATCAGTTCGACTGGATGGACAATGCACCTGGAGAATACTCTAGCCACCTGGCCAGAGAATTGTATTCCTCTTATGCAGCTACATTGATGATTTTTGTTGCGGATACAAAGACCATGAAACGTGGACAGAAAGACATGGCTATTACCTGGGGTCCACTCAACTCAATCATAGTTAGGGGCAAATCAATAGATATTTCTAAGGCTTTGATTAATAGAATATTGTATGGCCCGGAATACTCTGCACCAGCTTCAATTGGCCTTTTCGAGGGCAAACATCATGAGGTCACCAGTGATGCTATGATGGAAGATCATAATTCTCGAGAATGGGTTTTATGTTGGATTGCGAAGCAGATTTCCATAGATGGGGAAAATGCAGTTTGGGTCACCATAACTCCAACACTCATCGCTAAAGCTTCGCTGTCTTTTCCAGCCAAGGTTTGGTGGGCAGTCGTCCGAGCACAATTGCGACCAACAGCTAATGATAACACTTTGTCACCTTCCCTGGCCTTATTGGTAGCCTGTCTTATGGTTGGTTACCCAGTCAATGCGGGATGGATAATAGAAACCGAGATGAGAGACAGGGCGCTAAATGATATGGAAATTATGTCGAGGAGCGTACATTTCTCCGAACAACCTGTTTAACAGATGAGGTGAGGCATTCAAACTCATCCAAGTTTCTAAAATCAAGGATGTCGCAACCATCTCTTTGGCGCGAAGTCTGCCGCTGTGAGTACTTTAGTTGTTGTTTCGCATGTCCCAATTGGCATCCCACATACAGATAGAGGTCCAGAACAAGGAGAGTCATCACAGCCTTCCATAGAGGCACCACCACCTCCAACTTCAGCCTCCCAAGCTCCAGGTACCTTTGTCACTATACCAATGATTTTTCTTGATAAATTAGTTGTAGATCAGCGCCAGATTAGGACATTGGTAGACCAAATTGTGCTCCGAATGCCTCAGCTGATAGAGGCGAAGGTGTTAGCTGCGAAAAAAGAGATCAAAGATGAGGTGCGAAAAGAGATGGTTGTTTTAAAAGACAGATTGGATGGTTTAGAGAACCTTGTCCAAGATCGATTCCAGGCTGCCGGGTCAGTAGTTACTGAAGAGTTCAGATCACAGCTGGCCGAGATGAGAACTCAGATTGCTAAACTGGTTGAAAAGCCAGTACAGGTAGCCACTCTGATATTGTCTGAATCTTTAATACAAATGCTAAATCAGGCACCCTCCACTCAATCAATTGATGTTCTTTGGGGAGAACCCCCCATGAGTAAGTCCAGCAAGAGAAAACACAAAGCTGGAGAACTTGATGAGGAGACCCCTACTGACCCAGCCAGAGAGGCAAGAAGGCAAGAAAAGAGAGATCGTAGAACATCAAAGAGAGAAGCTCAAGAAAAGAAATCCCTTGAACATCAACAACGAGATGCAGCCTTAGTTGGAGCTTCTGGTAGTGGATCACCTGCTCCACTAGTGAGGACCAAACTGATCAAGTCCCGAGTTCTGAGAGTGCACCCATTAATAAGTGTGCCAATGCTGATCCGACGACCGGCGCCTAGAGCGCCGTAGGTATGACCCCTCTTCATAGCCTATGTGTTTTATTGTTCTGTATCGACTTTGAGGGAAAAATCCTTTTTATTTGGGGAGGGGTGGTGAACAACCTACCATAGTTGTTAGAAAAATGGAGGTTATTTCTATGTATTACTGTTTTGGGTGTTTTGGGTGTTGAGTTGTGCAGTAGCTAATCTATGAAAATTGAGGACCTGAATCTGAGTTTGACTGTTAGGATCTTTAGATAACATCTTAGATATTGATATGTTGAACGTGGCTAGTCTGACCAATTAATTGGTGAACCAAGAAACTAAAAGAAATGCAATCATGTGTAGTGTGTGTGTAAGTTTTGATTGAAGTCTAACACTAGGAGCAGAAACTAGAACTTGCCTAAGTAGTCTTGCTTGAATCTGAGAATAACCGAATAGGAAAGGATCAATAGACCATTTTTGTTAAACTAGTAAAAAGCCAAAAATAAAAGAACCAAATGAAAAGCTTATCGCTTGAACCCAATTTGAGCCTTAAATTAGTCTTTGTTCTTACCCAAAATATATTATATCCTTGGTTATCCAAAGGTACGATATCACAACTCAGGCCAAAAGCCTAAGTTGAGGGTGATTGCAATCCAAATAGAAAGAAAAAGGGAAAAAGAAGGTTCAACCAGTGAGCTAAGTGCATATCAAAATTGCATATAAAAAAAATAGAAAAAAAAAGAAAGAAAAAGAAAATAATAGCTACTGGGTCGGGCTGAAATAAAGAAAAAGAGGGAATCACTCAGAAAAGAGTATGTGAAAACGAACCTTTGGAAAACCAAGGGATTAGTCACTCACAAAACCAAATATCCATTCCCTAACGCCAAGCCTATGTTACAAGCCAATAAAGTCCTACAGTGATCCTATTCCGGGTGTTTGAAAGATAAAGCGTAGAAAGCAAGGGCAAGCCTATGGTAGTTTGTTGTTAGTGTTAGAAGTTCATTGAGAGCGTGAGCGTAGTACTCAGTCCCTACCATTATGAGCGAGGGACTTCTTTGGTGTGAGGACACAGTGGTTGCATTTGAAAGTAGATTGTGTGAGCTGATAATTCGCAGGTATAAGGATGATTGATTGTGAGTAATGAGATGTCATGTATTGATCCTTACATGTTTAGATTCAGAGGTTTGGGATACAAATTGTACTTGAAATAGTTGTTGCGTAGTGTCATAAATCTGGAAATGAATTGAGGGTTGATTGTATTTGTTTTTCTCATCACTTAAGGACAAGTAATGGTTCTATGTTGAGGGTGTTGATGTGCCACGAAATCGTGGCACATTTGATGCTTAATAACTATGAACTAATACTGGAATTAAGTGAAATTTTGGATTATTTGATGGGTTTGCTAAATGTATAGGCAGAATCTATATTGTATAGAAAAGTAGAAAAAGAAGCAGAACTGACGTTGACCAAGTGAAGTTCACAGCCAACTTTACGGACCGTTAACTTCATTACGGTCCATGGTTGAGATCGTAAAAGTGAGGCAGCGCGAGGCCTTAAGAAGATGAAGAGCAGTAATAACCAAGTGAACGTAGTCCTCACCACGGACCGTGGTACCTGCCGTGAAGATGAACCAATGTGAAAGCAAGAGAGAGTGGAAACAAAGTTGAAACCCAAGTGAAGACCACGGGAGACTTCATAGGTCGTGGTCCTCACTACGGACCGTGGTAGCTCTCGTGGTGCATTTTCCAGTGACCAAGTTTGAAGACCCACATTCGGGAATCTCCAAGGCAAGACCTCGGAGGGCTTCACGGACCATGAAGCCCTTGACGAGTCGTGGTAGTGTCCGTGAAAAGGCCCGACAACTTTGTCCTAATTCAATTAGGACTCATTTTAAACATTTTATTTTGAATTACTTTAGGTCGTTTTTAAAATTATTATTCATTATCTTACGTTTTACGATGAAGAACACAGCATTACTCCTAGCTTTTGATTTTTGGATTTTTGATTATTGCTATCAGTTGGATATTGAGATTCAGACTATCAGATTATCAAAGTGATTGTTGATTTGCTAATTACGTTTGTAAGTCTTTCTCAATATGTTTTCATCCCTAATTACTGATTGTTTACGAGAAAGCATGAGTAGCTAAATACCACGATTGGGATTATGGGATCCATGACGAAGTTCTAGTTACGATTTCGTAAAACGAGTAAAAGGCAGTCTGTGTTTACATTTTGTAGTTTTTTGTCATCTAGTGATTTTACACATTAGATGAGCCTGTATCTAGTATTTGTTCAATAGAAAAATACCAGTTTGGAAAAAGCTGAACTAAATTGTCCAATTGGAGTTAAAGTTTGAGTTCGAGAGAAAAGATCTTTAACACCATATCATTTTAAGCGAGGGTCAATGTTAGTAACACTCTAGGGTCGAGAGAAAATGAGTGATAATTATTTGATTTGGCTGAGAAGTGTCAGATAAATTTAACTCACAATGATTTTGTAAACATTGATTTCCCTGATGCTCAATTACGGAAGAACACTTGAACTAATGTTATGGTGAACACAATCCTGGTTTCTCTTAATTAACTGAATCAACCCTACAACGAAATAGTTTGTTAGTCGCGAATCTAGATTTTGACTGCAAGTTTGGTAATTATAACATTTCCACCAAACCCAATTTACTTTCCGTTGTTATTTGTTTGGGAAATAATAACAACATTCGAATAAACGCAACAATGAAACCTTATCTGTAAAGATATTCTCTGTGGGATCGACCTCAAATCTAGTTGAGTTCTGTAAATTGGCATCGACCGTTTACGCTTCTTATTTGAAGTGTAGGTTTGGACGTATCACATTTTGGCGTCGCTGCTGGGGAATTTCATATCAGCAGTGTTTTACTAGCTTTTATTTGATTTGTAGTTATATTTCCTAATTTTACATTTTGTTCTGTGTTTGTGTCTCTTTCAGGTGAGTTCGATTGTGCATGCCCAACACTAGAAGTAAAGGAGCCCCATTCCTACCTTGTGATCCTGAATTTCAGCGAACTATTCGAAAGATGGCTAATACACAAGAACTATAGGCTTAGAGGCATAGACTGGGGTTAGAAGCTGAAATTGATCTTGCAAGGAATGTCCAGCAAAATGCTGGAATCAATCAACCTAGGGCAGTAGATGATAACAGACAGTTGGAAAGATTAGTCCTCCCCAACGCCAACCAATAGCCCCAAGGGGTAGAGCTCAGCATCCAGCTCGTATGATGTATGAAGAAGATGATGTTGACTTGGATAGAGCTGGAGCCACTGGAGCTATAGTGTTACCCAGGTGTTAAGTTCACCATCACCAGCACATTCGAATAAACGCGACAGTATAACCTTATATGTAAAGAAATTCTCTGTGGGATCAACCTCAACTCTAGTTGAGTTCTGTAAATTGGCATCGACCGTTTACACTTCTTATTTGAAGTGTAAGGTTGGACGTATCAAGCATGCAAGGGGAAATCTATAACATGACATAAGCTTGAACTAGAAAAGAAAAAAATAACATACCTCATCTCAACTCAGTTCAATATAAAAGCAATAAAAATAATGTGATATAAAGAAAATATTTTTAAACCGTGGATAACAACTCAATGTATTGGAAAATACAATATAACTTAGTTTGTATGTAAAAATACAAAATAAACTTTGTTTTGGAGATTTTATAACCGACAACCTGATATGTGATGATACATTATCTCGCCCACACTGCCAGAACTATCCTATACCTTGTTGGGGTATAGAAATCCTCAACTAAGTGGATCCACTAAGTTGTGCTTAAAAACAAATAAAGAATCATCTAAAAAGTATGACCCTTTCTACCCACGTTTGCTACATGGTTTATGGGGCTGTGAGTTGTATGAACTCTCCCTCGTATCGGTGCTCAATACTACTCCCAAAATATAACTAAGCTCATATGTTTTAAAAAAACATTTCCTCATCTTCAACTTTGAGATTATTACTCAAAAGATATCTCTTAAAAGAGATAGTACTCAAAACTCCTCACGAACTCTTTTGGAAATCGGTGTTTCCTCTCTTATTAAATGTGAAAACATTTACTCTTGGGAATACTTAGTTCTCATATATCATTTTTAAAGAAATAAAATCTACTCTCCTCATCCTCAAACTCAAGTACTCAAGTCTTAAAACAAGTTTTAAAAGATTGTAAAAAACTTCTCAAAATGACTCAAAAGAACTCTCCATACCTAACTCTTAACTCTATCTTGAATTTGAATTATGGATTCAAGGTTTATGATTCATGTTATGAATGATATCTCGATGTCTAGATATAGCTTAGAGTTGTTAGAATCAATAGGAAATAAAGATACACTTTAAAAGGGCTTAGATGGAGCAAACGACAAAAAAAAAGTTGGGGCAGGCGACCCTGGCGCAGAGTTCCAACTCCTAAACTTCATAGACATGTTTATGGTGCACTGGTGGGGTGCCACCCCAATCCCTCTAGCGCATCTGGAGTGCACCGCCCCAGCCCTCTCTCAGAACAATCCGACAAATTTTTCTTCTTGTTTCCTGATCTTAAATCACTTTTAATCGATTGATTTCCTCAAGTTTTTCTTAGATTCAATAAACCAATACAAGTACACAAGAATCTACTCAAAAACAAATCTTAAACTCAATACGATTATCTCAAGAACTCATCAAACCCATCCTAATTCAAGAACGAAAGCATTACTTCAAGAACACTCAACAAAAACTCAAATCCTTCAACTTTGAGAACTAAAGTACATTAAAATAGCATGATTGGTGTGTGGGTGAATGAACCCAATACTATGAGAACTCACATACCTCTTAGGGATCAAACCCTTGGCGAAACAACCCTCGATCCGCAAGAAATTTCGATGAACGTCGTCTTGAACCTTCCCTCTTTTCTCCTCTTTTCTCTTTTTGAATGCTATTCTAAAACCCTAAGTGTAATTAGGATTGTGAAAACTAAACCAAATCAATTTAGACCCCTAAAACCTTACTAAAAACATTTTAATCTGATGGATAAGGAAAAGACCAAAATACCCTCACATTTTCAGGTAACTTTCCTTAAATGGATAGGCAGACTTCAAACGGGCATATCTCCCCATCCGAACTCAAAACTTAGCAAACTCAGTAGCATTGGAAAGAGGATTCCAATATCTTTCATTTGATATCTTATGGTCTACCTAACTCATCCTGTAGTGAAAGTTATGGTCATTTGAAGTTGACCCAAAACTTACATCTTAAGCATAACTTGTAAAATTCTCAAATTGGCTCTTTCCAAATTAGCTCTTTCTATTTTTAGCTCTTTCTAAGGCGGGATGTTACACATTCCTGGAGCAAATTCCTCATTATGGAGCTGATAGAACTAACCAAATTCCATTCTGAAACTTGTAACTCCAGATGTTGACTAAAATCACTTATCTCAACCAAAGAGTCTCCAAAATTCTAAAACACCCAGAATATCAAAACTTTTCAATCCCATTAAAAACTCATCTCAAAAACTGATTCAACATGACTTGAGACAACTATTGAGAAGGGTAAAATAGTAATTTTCTAATATTTCCAAAAATGATCTTCAGTGTCATCATATTATCCACCACTAGAAACCATATTCATCCTTGAACATGACCTCTAAAGAATTAGAAAACCCCAAGACCTTGTTGATTTCTGCCACTCTGATGCTGAAGTTCACCCCTCAAAAAAAGAAAGTAATGTTTGGGCTGGTCCAGTTAGTCATTGGAAGGTTGGTGCAAAACTCCCACACTCATCGCCCATTGCCAACACATGGCTCTCAGCTATTGGTTCCCACCTTATAGATTATATAATGGCATCGAACTTCAGCATCTTATCCTCCACCTCCTTTAGAATGAAGACCCTCTTATGTATAAGACCATTGACCTTCTGCTCGAGGTAATGCCTCTTGCATTGATCAGTCACAAATCTCTCAAAATAGGAGTTGTCAATCATTCAGCAATTTGGGAAGTTAGTACCTGAAAAGGGGGGAGTGGAATTCATTAGATTATGTATTCAAGCATTGCTAATAAGAAGTTAATTTAAAACAAAGATGTAGAAGAGGAGTGTTCCAATAACTGAGTCATATGGAATCTGGCTATTGGTTATTCCATAGGGTTTTGCTGCAACAAGCACCATTTTTGTTGTTTCATGTTTGTTGTGGTAAAGGGTACCCTAACTATAGGGAGCCTGTAGCAACAAAGAAGCACCATCCGCGGTGGACATCATCTTCCTTGCTAAACTTGAGCCCAACTATGGCATTCAAAAACTTTGGCACGATTTTTCCATAATTCACTACAGATCGAACCATAATCAAACATGCATAACTCGTAGCTGATATTTTACTATGATAAGGCCAAAATCAAGTTTTATTAGACCATTTAAAGTTTGAAATCTCTTTTATAAACCACACCCTTTGTTATTGAGTTCTACCACATAAACTCACCTAGTTCAACGTAAACAATGCTATGAGAAACTTAGTAACATAAAGTTTAGAAATATGATTGATCTACCATCCTACTAGAGAAAACAAAATCCCACTCCTATCCACCACCACCCATTACTTAGTTTCAACAAGTAAATAGGTATAAAATATGTGAATTTAGCATGCAAATCTAAAAGTAAAGTATAAGGAAGGAAGATTTAACTTAGCATTCGACAAAGAGGGAGAGAGTAGTTGAGAGAATTAATTCTAGAAGTTAAAGAGTGGAAAGTGAGGGAATTAGAACAATGTAATTCGGATATGGTGTAGGTGTGTCTTGCATGTGATGATATATATGAATAAACCTCAGAAGTACTAATATGAATTATTTGATTTGGGATTATTTATGGTCAATTCTTAAGGAAATATGGAAATCATTATTGTAAGGGTGGGATTCAACTTGTGAGTCTGATATACTCAAATTGTATGTATATCTTGTTGTGTTAATATTGAATAATGTTGTACTTGATCAATATTATGGGGGTCGAAGGTTTGTTTAGTAGCCATGATGTATTAATTAGGTGTAATGAGAGTTACATGGTTAGTGAATCATATTGTGTTAGGTGGGAAAAATAAATGCACTATAATGAACGTCAAAATATAATATTAATAAGTGGCCCTCAATCAGCTGAGGAGATGATGGTTTCAGAATATTAATAAAAGTCAAGCATGATTGAATATTGCCTGTAAATTGACTAATGTGACTTGAATGTAATAATATATGTGTAGAAACTGTGATACTAAAGATTTACTTGGAGTTAGATTTGAATGGTCCAGTGTAAATAATGTGATGCTTGTATGAATAAGTTGTGAATTGTTCAACACTAACTGTTATGACTTATGTTATGATGTGCACTTGTGATTTATATTATGCATCTTGACAGACAAGTAGTTTTGTGTATATGGATCTGGTATCATGCTAGCATGAGTTATAAATCATATACCATGCTGGAACAATACATAGACTGCTAGGGTCTCATGAGTGTTGATTTATTGTTTAATTAATTATGTTTATCGCATGTGTATTTCCTTGAAATTTTCTATAAAAGAGTTAATGAGTGGTAAGGGTTCACCTATTGAATTAGAATCGAGTAGGTGTTCACATGATATGATATGTTGGGTCATGAAAACCTCCAACCTATCGTGAACTCCATGGTGAGTCTCGTTGCTCAAAACAATGTCATCGACAACTAACATACACTATGGCATCTTACCCAAAATATTTTGTGTCAATTCATCCATTGCAAGGCAAACAAGAACATGCTAAATATCGATCTCTGGTGCATTCCATCTTAATTGGGAAGTACTCTGAGTCTTTTCCTGCTATTATTTTCATGGTCTTTTATCCTTCGTAAAAAAAAATTATTGACCTAATGTAGGCCACCGGTTTAACTTTAGACTCCAAACATCACCAAAGAACTTCATTCGGGACTTTGTCATAGGCCTTTTCAAAGTCAATGAACACCATATGCAAATACTTTTTCCTCTCCCTATATTTCTCCATATGTCTCCTCACAAGATGAATGAATTGATTAGTTGAATGATCTGTCATGAATCTAAATTAGTTCTCAAAATTTGAAACATCCCTCCTCACCTCATCTCCGCCACCTACTCTCAAACTTGCATAGTGTGACTCAATAGCTTAATATCATTGTAATCATTACAATTCTTGAAATCACCCTTATCCTTGTATAATGAAATCATCGTACTCCACCTCTATTAATCGGACATTTTAGTCGTCTCAAAAATGATAATAAGAAACCAAGTCACCCCCTCCAAATTTGCCTTATATGTGCTCCTAAAATCCTAACAAAATTTCATCGGGTTCGATCTCTCTACGACTCATCTTACACATAGCACTCTTAACCTCCTCAACCCTAAAACACCTATAGTAATAAAAAATCATGATGACTCTCTGAGTTCTCTAAATCACCCTACACAATATCCTTGTCCCTTTATTTATTCAAGATTCTATGAAAGTATATTTGTCATTTATAACACCTCAGAAATTTGGAAAAGGAAAAGATTTCATTTGTGGCTACTAGTTGAGTCCTACGAGGCCCATCTACAGTTCGCATAAGCCTCTAAGGGTCATAAGTGGCACTCGTAGGGAGTGGGTTGAGTTTTTGGGAATTCAAGTCCTAGTAAGTTGACTTGCGATTACCCAAGATGGGTCATAGGGTGGTCTACGGGCCGTAGGAAGTATCCTCAAAGTTGGTCCAGACTTACTGAAACTTTGAACTTAAACTTGAGGTCTACGGATGCGGTCTATGAACCGTAGAAGGGTCAACAGTCCGTATAGGTTTTGTGAAAAGTTGGGCAAATTTGGGTTCCAGTAACTCGACCTACGGTTGACTAGTACGATCTGTAGAAAGTTCTAGGGTCTGTAGGTCCAAATCATAAAGGCCTTCGAGAGTTTTTAATTAGGGGTTTTTTGGTATTTTCCTCTCTACCCAACCCATAAATTATGCCATTTTGTCCCTATAACTATCCTAAAACTATTTTTGCCATTCAAATTAATACGCATCCCTCTCATTCACTCACAAACTCCCAAAACTCCCAAGTCATCTTCTCCAAATCCTCTCAAGAGCTCTCAAGGAATATCTTAGGGTTTCATCAAGCTTGAAGTTTTCTTTTCCAAATTCTTAGGGCTTTGATTGCAAAGGTATTTGAGAATTCACCACTGGATCCCTCTCATCCATTGGGTCCCAAAAGAACTTCAATCTCCAATTCAATTTCACCGAATTCAGTTAGGGTTTTATGTTAATATCCGCCTTTTTATTATGATTCAATTGTAGTTATTCTATCTTATTCTGCATGATTTATAATTGATTTCATATGGACCAATGCTTTATGCTTTGATTTTGACCTATGAACTATGAACTACAATCATGAATTGATAAGGAATTTTATGCATGTTTTACAAAAGGATGTAGTTATGGTTTAAGGATGGTTTTAAGTTAAGTATTAATAGTTCGTGAAAGGTTTTCTCACAATTTGAAAGGAAACCATAATTTTAGATGCTTATGAAGGTAAGTGTCTATATGAACAAAGTTATGAAATCATGATTTTGAAAGAAACTACTTTGTACGACTTTATGATTTGAATTGGCATTATGATTATTGTCTTTCCTAATGTTATGCTTTGATGATTGACTTTATTTATTCTGTTGGGATTTACCTTAGTACCGAGAGGACTTTGAGGTGGAGGCTCAAATAGGGTAGTCTCTAGTAGCAATCTCTAGTCCTAAAATACGTGCCCCCATAGGATTGTCTTAAATGACCTAGTTAGTGGATCCACATAGCCTCAATAATATGATACGGAGTTATACCTTGGCAAGTAAACTCTCTTTTTTCAGTGTGGGAGTTACATTAGATTCCATGTTACAACTCACATGGTCTATTTTCGGTTAAAACTATCGGTTAAAACTAATATCCCACAAAAGAACTATGATTTTTCCCTAAAAGATTTCATTATGACTTCCCTTAATGCTTGACCTTGTCTCATGATTTTAATGATATGATTTCAAAGATTTTAAATGTACTACTTGGTTATGCATTACATGTTTTAAGACTATTAGGATATCATGCCTATGTTTATACATATCCATATTTATGCCTATATTGTTTCATAATATAGGGTCATACGCTTCTCCTCTCGCTCATGGCTAGATTTGGGATTGCTCATAGGAATTGGATTTGTGAGTCCTCATACTCTGAGGACTAAGCCACGAATACCTTTTATTGTTTTTATCATTTACTCTTGATACTTTGTACGTGGTGTATGGTTGACATCCCAACCACTCTTATATTTGTTTTAGAATGGCTTGTTAAGACATAGTTATGATTCCGTATTTATGTTCAATCTCTCTTTCATAATATGAGACGTCTTACTTAAACTCTATAATCTTGTAATTCCTTATGAATGATGTATGTCAAGTGGATTATGTAGGGCCTATGAAAGTCTTATATGACATGTCACGTTTAGGGTATACTTTGGATCATAACAAACTTGGTATTCAGAGCACAAGGTTTAGAAAGGTCTTAGGATATCTGACAACCCGCATCGAGTAGAGTTTTTTTCATGAGTGTGAAGCGCGCCACATTTATGAATAGAAGGCTACAAAGCACTTAGAAAACTTCACTTCTTTCACTACTCTAAAGTCATTCCATAGAGTTAATCTCTATAACGTTCTATCTCCTAACTCTTTCCCGGTGATTTTCAGGATATGGCTGCCCAAAAGGTTTATGTGAGAAGGAATGTGGCTAATGATGTGGAGCCCAAGGTTCCTCAATCCCAGGTCAATCCTTTGGCTGAGAAAGTGACTTATGTCGAATTCTGAGTTGCCTTCCAAGTGTTATCTCAAGCTATGACAGCCAGAGCTAATAGAGAGGCCATTGCTCCCTAAACCCTACTATGGGTACGGAGGTGATAAAGGTAAGGGACTTCACTAGAATGTATCCCTTGGAGTTTCATGGGTTGAAATTTCATAAGGATCCTCAAGATTTAATTGATGAGGTGTATAAGATAGTAGAGATAATGAGAGTTTCACCAGTAGAGAATGTGGAATTGTCCATTATCAACTCAAAGGTGTTGCTCAAGTTTGGCTCAAATGACAAAAGGAAGGGAGAGTTAATGATGTGGGTCCTCTTGATTGGGAGAAATTCGAAGAGGTATTCCTTGATCGTTTCTTTCCTTTTGAGATGAGAGAAGCGAAGGTGCTTGAGTTCATAACTTCTTCAAGAAAATATAAGTATTAAAAATATGCTTTGAAGGTTTTCAATTAGATAATTATGCTCTGACTATGGTTGCTGACTTTAGGGCAAGGATGAGAAGTTTGTATCGGGTGTGCTCGAAATGGTTGTCAAGGAGTGTCGTACCTCCATATTGATCAAAGAGATGGATATCTCTCATTTATGACACATGCCCAACAAATTAAAGAGGAGAAGCTAAAAGATAAATCTAGGGAGTCAAAGAGCAAGGATCGATGATGGTGACTTTCCTTATTCTAGGTCTAGTAGACATGGTTGTTCTCAATTTTGGCAAAAGTTCTTCGGTCAAGGTTCTTAAAATGCTCTGGATCCTAAGTTCAACAAGATAGGGTTTCTAACCCTAGGCCTCAAGGAAGTCGTGTAAATGGATCCTCTAGTCTCGCTTGCCAAAGGTGTGGCAAGAGTAACTTGGGAAAATGTAAGGCCTGGTATGGATAATTGCTTTGGTTGTGGAAAGAGTGGTTACAAAATGAAGGATTTTCAATTGAAAGCTATCAAGGAAAAAGATTATAGGAAAGCTTAGCCTAGTGCTTGTGGTTCGTGTGCTCCTTGTCAGAATTGGTTTTTTGCTCTTAAGACTAGACAGGATCATGAGGGTTCTCCGGATGTTGTGACTGGTATATTTAAAGTATTTCATTTTTATGTGTATTTTTTTCTTTGTCCGGGTGATACGTTGTCATCTGTTATTCCTTATATGGCCATGAGATTTGATGTTGGTCTTGATATCCTCTGTAATCCCATTATGTGTCTACACCTGTTGTGATTCTATTATTGCTAAGAGAGTTTATGGAAATTTCCCTATTTTTATTTCTCATACAGTCACTCATGTTGATCTTGTAGATCTTGATATGTTAGATTTTGACATTATTATTTGGATGGAGTGACTTCATGCATGTTATGCTTCCATGAAATAGAGGACCCAAGTGGCCACATTCAAGGTTTTGAACGAACCAATCATGTCATGGGAAGAGGTAGATTATGCTCTTAAGGGTCAGTTCATATCTTTCTTAAAATCTAGGAAAATAATTCCTAAGGGTTGCATTTATCACCTTACTTGGGTTAGGGATATAGATTCTCAGACCCCTACTCTTGAGTCAGTTCTAATTGTAAACGAGTTTCTAGAAATGTTTCTCGATGATCTTTCTGGTATTCCTCCTGAAAGGGAAATAGACTTTGCATTGACTTCTCCTAGATACGATCTTTATTCCTCCTTACCGTATGGATCTGATAGAACTTAAGGAAATAAAGGACCAACTAAAGGACTTGTTGAATAAAAGTTTTATTAGATCAAGTATCTCTCCATGGAGTGCTCTGGTGTTGTTTGTTTGAAAGAATGATGGTTCCCTTTGAATGTGCATTGACTATCAACAATTGAACAAAGTCACAATAAAGAATAAGTATCCTAGTCCAAGGATTGATGATTTGTTTGATCAACTCCAAGGTGCAAGTTTTTTCTTCAAGATTGACATTTGATTGGGTAATCACCAATTGAGGGTGAAGGAAGATGACATTCTGAAGATGAATTTTCAAACTCAATATGGTCATTATGAGTTTTTGGTAATGTCTTTTAGTTTGACTAATGCCCCGGCGGAATTCATGGACTTGATGAATAAGGTTTCCAAGCAATATCTCGACATATTTGTAATTGTGTTCATTGACGATATTTTTATTTATTCTTGAAGTGAGGGTGAGCATGTTGAGAAATTAAGGATTATGTTACAAATTCTCAAGGATTGGGAATTATATGCTATGTTTAGTGGGTGTGAATTCTGGTTGAGGTTAGTCGCTTTCATTGGCCATGTTGCCTCCGGTGAAGGCATTCAAGTTGATCCTAAGAAGACCGAGATATTTAAGAATTGGCCTAGACATTTGTCCTCTTCAGATAGTCAGAGTTTTTTTAAGTTTTGTCACGACCCAGGGATACCCCCTAAACGTAACACGGCATACTTGACCCCAAAGGGGTCCAACACAAGCCCTTAGCATATCATAAACATAAAACTCATAGAATAATGCGGAATTAAAAATTTTCTTTACAATCGAAGTCTTTTATAAAAGAAAATGGGAGTCTACACATTTGTCTCATTTAGCCATCTAAATACAATCGAAGTCTAAAACTAGGGACACAGCGCTTACAATAATTCTTAAATAAAATACTAAAAGAAACTACTAAGTAAAGATACTCATCCTCGAATCTTGAGGACTCACCAACTAGCAAGGAGAATTATCTATTCCAAGCTTGAACCAATAGAAGATCACCTTCAAGAACCAAACCCTATACTTATAGAAAATGTAGAAATATGGGTTAGTACAAAAATGCACTAAGTATGTAAGTCATGCATAAAATCATTGAAAACATGCTAAAAGGGACATTTTTGTTGAAACCATGATATATACCATTTGAACATCATCTTGGAAATAGTTGGAGAACGTACTCATAAAACAACTCCCATATAGTTCATCGTAGCATAAAGGACAACAACATAAACAAAAGCATAGTCTCCAATTATAGACATAATGCAAACGTCAACAATCATAAGACATAGTGTGCATACATAGTCAAATACCAAGACCATCTCATTATAGTAGAAGCATCACATAAGTGACCCTAAGTTATACTTGTGTCATGCATAGATAAGATCCCATAACCCTATCTGCACTAAGTACCACTTTTAGGTCACCATGCTCATACTTATCATACATTAGTCTCATCCATAGTAAATACTCATAGCCAAGGAAACATTCATATTCATTAGCTCATGTCAAGGAAAGTCAATCATAACAACAATCCAAATGGATCATGCATTAATTCATAAATCATCATAATGTAATGGAACCACACCATGGCTACTCTCAAAGTCTACTTGTGCGATGTATGAGTGAAGTCTCATATCCTCACTCACATTATGTAGATTGAGGATTCATTAGTCATAGTTCATGTTTCATGTTCATAGTTCATTTACATAAGACAAACACACCATGGCTACTCTCAAAGTCTACTGGTGCCATGTATGAATGGCATCCCATAATACCACTCATACTAAGTATCCCTTTTGAGGAACCATAGCACGTAACTCACTTTTTTGTTCATGGAGGGAAAATATAGCCTTAACCGACATAGACCATGTGAGCTACATGGAATCCGGTGTCATGTAACCCCACACTAAAAGAAGGTGTGTTATTTGCCTAAGGTAGAACTAATGTATTAGCTTTTAGGTGGATCCACTAGCTAAAAACCTATGTGGGCACATAGTTATGGGATAGGGAGATTGCTTCTAGAAACCCGACCTATTGTATTGACGGAGGAGCTTCCATTTTATGAGAATAATTTAGATGACCCAGCCTTTTTAATTGACGGGAGGGCCTCTACCTCACTTCCCATATCCACTCGGTGCTAAGCAATATTTCCCAAAATTACTTGTTTAGTATTGAATTGGATTTACATGTTTGAAGGGGTATTTTACCCTTCGTTCAACCCAACTCTTAAAAAATAGCTCATAGATTCAAGTAGGTGAGAATGGACTTTCAACCTTAGAATCATCATTAGTATGTGAGAAGCAATGCATGAATCATCGTAAGGAAAGGGCTGATCGGGATCTTTCTAATTATTTTTTTTACAATTGAAGCTGCGGTGGAGGCTTCGGCTTGGCTCCCAAACCCATGCCATTTTATTTCTTCTTTTTCATTTTTTTAGTAACAAAATAAACCAAAAGTAGGACCGAACTGAGAGTTAGTAGCATAAACAAAGATGAACTTTCACACCAAGATCATGTGTTTTCATGAGAATGGACTATCAATCAACACAATAGGATCAACATGGTCATGTACATGTCATGCATAGTAATGTGTAAAGGTGCATATGATAACTAGCCTTTCAATTAATACCATAGATACATCATAATCATGTTTATGCATGGAGTGTGTGTGTGTAATTGTCCTTGCAATGACACAACAACAACATTAGCATCATAGACACTTCCCTCTCAAAGTGTTCATAAACATGTACATAATATCACAATCATGCATATTTTACATATATTGCATTCAAGGATCATAGACCATATAAATCAACACATCTAACATTCATTATAATAGACATGGATATAATCGTAATTCAAGTAGTACATTCATTACATGTATAAGTTCATATACTCATATTGTAGGTCATATGGGTAAAGTCCTTCCACAATAGTACTACATACAATTCAACATGCACAATGGTTTCCCTCTTAAAGCCTCAATATTCATGGTTCATTCCTTTTAGCTTTTACCTTTAAAGCTCTAGGAGTCATCTTCATATTATGAGCTTTACTCTCAAGAATTACCTCACATGGTCATTATGTAAACCTAATTCTCAACGTAAACTAACCACATGCTTCATTATTGATCAATTATAGTCATTTAGTATCATATAGAGTCAATCTCAATACTACTCAACCATGATCCATCATATAAGCCTTAATCAAGTTCATTCATGTCTACAAGCTTCACTTGTAAGTAATTCATGTCTAAGTCACCTAGTCTAAGGCAATTCATAAAGAAGTTCATCAATCTTAAGAGATCACATCTAACCCCTCAATATGCATCTTTCATGGCATAACATTAGACTATATCAATTTTACCCTAGAATCTTAGGTTAATCTAGAATACATGTATATTCATACTAAAATCATGAAATCACATCATAATCAACCCACATCCACTCAATTGGAACAATTACAACATACATAATTCTATCACATTCTACTAGTATCAACCAATACCCATACTTGAGATCCAATTTGGGGAAAAAGGGGAATCCATGGAAACTTGGGTAATTCATCAATAAAACAGTATTAATTCATCAATATAATCATAATATAAATCAATTAGGTCATTGAATTCATTTTTGAAAGGGAATCCATGGCTTAGAGTGAAAACTCAACTTTTGGGGATTTGAAAGTTTTGAAATCTAATTTTGGAAGGGCTCTATGGGTGAAGGCTACCCATAGATGAAAATCTACCATACCTTGGATATAAAGTTTTGCAAAGCTTGGAATATTGGAGACTTGATCCTTGACCTAGCTTGAATAAAAAACAAATCAAGAAAACCTTTCTTGAGATTCTTGAATTAGTTTTCTTGAAATCTCTATGGCCAAGAATTATGATTTTCATTAGTGATTCATAATTGTATGGAGGAATTTTAGTTGGAAAGAAAGAATTCTTGGAGAAGAACTTACCTTGATGAAGAAACTTGAAAAAGATTGAAGAATGTTGAAAAAGATTGAAAGAATCCTGAATGGAGTCTTCTACCTTGATTTTTCCTTAGGGTTTTGTCTTAGAGTTTGAGAGAGAAGAGAATGATGGATTAAAAGATGGAAATAGGATTATTTAGGGCTTTATAAGAGTTGATAAATCCGTTTTTAAGGTTTTCCTAGTGGTATAAGGAGAGGAAAATTACCTTATTTAAAATTTTCCCGCGGCAAAAACGGAACTGCACTACACCAGTAACTAAAATGGTCATAACGTTTTACTCAAAACTTGGATTAACGCGAAATTGGTGGAGTTAGAAAGAGGATTCAAATATCTTTAATTGGATAGGTTATGGCTCACGTAGTTCTTTATATTCTTAGAGATATGGTCTTTTTAAGTTGACCTAAGTAAAATCTTATGTCAAAACTTAATCGGTAAGGAAACATTCAACTCTACTTTGGGCTAGGAGTTTCTAGTGACCTTAATTGATATCAAAAATTATTTTCACACTAAAGAATTTATCTTAACACCTAAGAAAATTAAGAGTCCCTCAGTACGACCTTATACGCAATTCAAGAATGGTTTGGGCTTAACTTAGAAATCTTCGGGGTGTTACAAGTTTGGACGGTTATAATAAAATGTTTGTAGAAGGATTTTAATTTATTGTTTCACCTTTGATGACGTTAACTCAAAAGAAGGTGAAATTCCTATGGTCGGAAGCTTGTCAGAAGAGTTTCTAATATTTAAAGGATAGGCTCACTTTAGCCCCTATATTGACATTATCAGAAGGGTCGATGGTTTTGTGGTTTATTGTTATGCTTCAGGGATTGGTCTTGGTTGTGTTTTGATGCAACATAGGAAAGTCATCGCATATTCTTCAAGGCAATTGAAGGTGCATGAAAAGAATTATCTGACTCATGATTTGGAGTTAGCGATGGTAGTTTTTGCTCTAAAGATTTGTAGGCATTACTTATATGATGTTCATGTGGATATGTTTACCAATTACAAGAGCCTGAAGTATGTGTTCACCAAAAAGGACTTAAATCTTTACCAAAATAGATGGTTTGAGTTGTCGAAAGATTACAACATGAGTATCCTTTATCACCCAAGTAAAGTGAATGTGGTGGTGGATGCTCTTAGTCGACTATCAATGGGTAATGTTTCTCATGTTGAGGATGGTAAAAATGAGTTAGCTCGTGATGTACATAGATTGGCCTAATTAGGTATTCTATCTAATGAAGGCAGTGTGATTGTTCAGAATAGTTTGGAATCATCTCTTTTATCAAATGTGAAGGCTAATAAATATCTTAATTCAGTTATGGTTCATTTGAAGAAGTTGGTTTCTGAAAAAGCCAGTGATGCCTTCTCCCAAGGGGTAGAAGGTGTCCTCCTATACCAAGGTCGGTTATGTGTTCCGAGTGTTGATGAGTTGAGGAATCAGATTTTGATGGAAGCTCACGATTCTCGATATTCTATTCACCTGAGATCCACCAAGATGTACCGTGATTTGTGGGAGGTCTATTGGTGGAATAGGATGAAGAAGAATATTTCTCAATTTGTGGCTAAGTATCCGAATTGTCAACAAGTGAAAGTTGAGAATTACAAATCGATGTTTTGGCTCAAGATATTTGTATTCCTACATGAAAATGGAATGATTTGAATATGAACTTCATTGTGGGTTTACCTTATACTCATCGTTAGCTTGACTCGATTTGGGTTATTGTGGACCGGATGACGATATCGACTCACTTTCTTCCCGTAAAGACTTCAGTTTCAGCTGAAGAGTATACCAAGATTTATATTTGGGAAATGATGAGGTTGCATGGAGTGCCCTTATCTAATATCTTCGATCATGGTACTCATTCTACATCTCAGTTTTGGAGGTCGTTCCAAAGGGGTCTTGGTACTCAAGTGAAGCTTAGAACAACTTTTCATCCTCAAACTGATGCACAAGCCGAGCATACTATTCAAACTTTGGAAGATATGTAATGATATCATGTCTACGTTTATACATATTTCCCATACTTAGTAAATTCCATGTACTGATGCATATTTGTACCTATATTGTTTCATAATATATGGTCCAACACTTCTCCTCTCGCTCGTGGCTAGATTTGGGATTGCTCATAGCTATTGGATTGGTGAGTCCTCATACTCCGAGAGCAAAGCCATGAAGAACTTTTATTTTTTTATTTTTTACTCTTGATACTTTGTAGTGGTGTATGGGTTACGTCCCAACCACTCTTATCTTGGTTTTAGAATGGCTTTTCAAGATGTAGTTATGATTCCACATTTATGTTCAAACTCTCTTTCATAATATGGGACGTATTACTTAAAATCTCTAATGTTGTAATTCCTTATGTATGGTGTATTTCAAGTGACTTTTGTAGGGTCTTTCAAGGTTCTATACGCCATGTCACGCCTAGGGTATACTTTGGTTCGTGATACCATCTTTTTCTAATATGTGGTTTTCCGCCATCACTTTATCATCCTTATATTTGATAAACTTCACTAGATCCCGGTCATGATCCTTCCTCTCCCTAGCATTGGCGAGCCTGTAAAACTTCTCACCCTCCGCCTTTGTCCCCTAGTTCAACATACAAACATGCCAAAGTTGTCATTTTCGGTGTCAAAACCGCTAACTTCGCATCCCTTTTTTTTATCTTCTTATACCTTACCATGTTTATCCTCCTCTTCTTTATTGTCCACCAACATAGCATAGTCCACCTTCTTCGCTTCTAGTTTACTCTATACTTCTCTGTTCCACCACTGATTCCCTTAATGTCAATCAAAGTTGCCCCGTAAACCCCCTAACACCTCTTTAACTACTTTCCTATTGCAAACGAAAACCACCATGCACACTCGTCAAAATTGATAATGGTTGACTCTATGTGACCATTAAAATATCCGCCAATGAATAGTTTCTTGAAAAGTGGTATACCCCTCATCACCTCATCCAAGTCCTCCCAGAATCTCTTCTTGACCTCCTCAACTAAGCTCTTGCGACATGTAAGCACTAGTAATGTTCAAAGGAATCCCTCCAATTACTAGCTTAACCATCATTACCCTATTATTGATCCTCTTAACCTCCACCACCTGCTCCCTACACTCCCAATCTACTAAAATGACTACTCCATTCCTATCTCTGGAGCCTCCTAATTACCACTACTTAAACATGTCCA
This sequence comes from Solanum stenotomum, assembly GCF_019186545.1. Taxonomy (NCBI): domain Eukaryota; kingdom Viridiplantae; phylum Streptophyta; class Magnoliopsida; order Solanales; family Solanaceae; genus Solanum; species Solanum stenotomum. Next base: position 8,296,738 of record NC_064293.1, read on the forward strand.
CATCTCAAGACTTGGTACCTACCCACTTAGTCTCCTAAACGCAAGCTATATTAAGTTTCCTTTTCTTGAGAATCTTCACTAACTCTATGGACATACCTATCAAGTCTCAATATTCCAAGAGGCTACCTCTCCCCTTACCCTTTCCCGCCTCGATCGTAGATATGACTCTAGTCCCATATATTTCACCAAAGCCATTGTATTAGATGCGAAACTAAACTTTAAAAAAAACTAAATTATAGACCAATTCAAAAGTAAACATGAATCGATAAAGAATACAGGATAACTAATAGAATAGAGAAAATGAACAACACAACACGAGAAATAGAATTGAGACTGACTGACTAAATGATATATCAGTACACAAAGAAACTAAAAGCAAGAATCAATAGACAAAAGTAAATAAACAACGAGTAAATCTACAACTTATTCAAAATGAGACAAATTATGATTTGTATAGCACCCTAAACAAACTATCAAGAAAGACATGATCAATGCAATACACCTAAACACGCCAATTGGAATGAAAAACAAATAATGGAAGAAGCGCAACAACTTTCAATCTAAGTAGTCTACCAAGAACACTATTAAAATCAAAGAAACTATAAACTAATAAGAGCAATGCTAAGATTAAAATTTAGGGATAGAAATCACCAGAATTACGATAATTTTCTTGGTCGATTCATTGGGTTAATGCTAAAATTGGTCGTAGAAATCGTTTCACCTGGGTTTGGCTCACAATATCACCTACAAACAATGTGGAAAAAAATAAAACAAAGTGCAAAATATGATAAAAGGCAAGAACAAGGGCAATACAAACAGTGTTGGTTGTCGGAGATACATTGGGAAGTCATCACAGAAGGACAAGAATCAATCGTTCTTGTTGATGTACGGCTAGTGTTAGATATGTTAAACATTCAAAGTGAGTAAAAACAAAATAAAAGATAAAATAGAACAAACAAACTAGAGATTTGAAGGTCTGCCTGCGTGACCAATGGTGGGAGACATAACAAATTTGGTTTTCTAGGCCATGGGAGTCAACGATGGCGTCTCAACGGGCAAATGTGTGATTAGAATATACTAAATAGAAGAGATAAAAGTCATCGATGAGCAGTGATTGGAGAGGAGATAGGGGTGGAGAGTGGCGGAGATGGGTAGTGCAGTCCAGTGTGATATAGTAGATGAGCAACATTGTGGTATTCACCCTTAAAACCATTGTTGGTTCTTCCACCACTTCCACATAATGTATTCCTCAAACAAAATCTTATATATGGGGGATTATTCTCCTAAGGGGTCATTTGGTAGAATGTATTAGGAAAAATAATGCATGCATTAGCTTTGTTTGCTACTTGTACCTTGTTCGGTTTTATTTTCCAACTTATGTAGAACTAATGTTTGTATTAGTTATACAGTCTATTGTATGTATTAAGATATGTATCACTAATACCATGGATATTTAGGTATTAGTAATTCTATGGTTTTAATGCATGCATTAGTATTGTTAAAGACTCAACTTTCCTTCAAAACCTTTTTTACATCTTTTCCATCATAATTGTGGAGGGTATCTTTGTAAATAAATAATTTTATGCAATGCATTTTATTTTTAATGCACCAAAAAAAACAATGCATAAAAATAATCTAGGTATAATTAATGCAAGCATAACTAATACAAGCATTACTAATATTGTAACACCTCAAAAATTAGAACGTTGAAAAAGAAAGAAAAAATATAAAATTTGCATTGAAGCAGTGAACTACGAGTCCAATCTATAGAACGTAAAAAGTCCTACGAACCATAGAAAGGCAATTGTAGAAGTTCACTTGAGTTTTTGAACATTCAAGTTTCTGAAGTTTGACCTACGAGTGAACAAGATTAGTTGCAGTAGTTTCTACAGACCGTAAGATGGTTTCGTAGAAGTGATTTGGACTTAGTGTAATTTTAGACTTGAACTTGGATTCTACCGAAGAGTTCTATGGACCTTAAATGGGATGACGAACCATAAATAGGTCTTGTGGGAAGTTGAACAAATTTTGGGTTTCTGAAGAAGATTCTACGGTTGACTAGTACAGGCCGTAGCAGTTATTCTTAAGTGTATCTGGGTCTTTTCCTATGCATTTAATACATATACTATGTCGTTTTGACCCAAATTCTAAGACCTATAACTACCTTTTAATTCCAAAAACTACCCAAAGCCTCTCCTTCTCTCAAATCCCCAATTCACATCCAATTCCATCCACTCCAATTCTCTCTACGTCTCAAGGAAGAAAGCTAGGGTTTCAAACTTCAAGTCTCCTTTTTCTCCCTTGCTTTTGGGATTTTTTTATCAAGGTATGTGGAAATTCACCAATCGATTTCATTCATCCATTGGATTCTAAAAGAACTCAATTCTCCAAATTCAATTTCATCGAAGTTGATTAGGGTTCATGCAATCTTCATGGGTCTTATTTGATTTTGAGTTCATTGTATAATTTCAATCTTCTTATGCATGTTTTTTAAACAGTTACCTACTTTTCAATTGATTCTATATAGACCCATGTATTATTCATGATTTTAACTATGAATTTATGAAAGAAGCTTATGAATTGTTGAAGCATGATTTAATAAAGTCTATGCATGATTTATTAAAAGATTTTTATGATCCAAGGTTGATTTTGAGATAAGCATCATATAATCGTGAAAGGTAATTTTCTCACATAATTAAGAAATCATGAATTGGTGAAAGGTTTTCTCACACATGCTTGAATCATGATTTAAGGAGCTACTATATGATGACTTAAGCTTCGATTAGTAACTAAATTGTGTTTCTCCATATATGATGATATGTTTATTAAAATGACTATTCCGTTGGGATTTTACTTAGCACCAAGAGGACAATGAAATAGAGGTTCTTTCATTAGTAAAGGTCGGGTCTCTAGTAGTAATCTTCTTGTCTATAATTATGTGCCCCCATAGGATTTTTCTCAAAAAGAAATAGCTAGTGGATCCACCTAAGCTAAAAGTTTATGGTCCTTACCTTGACAAGTAAGGACATATATTTTTAGTGTGGGAGCATGACATCAGATTCCATGTTATAGGTCACGTGAGCTGTATCGGTTAATGGTAAATATCTCACAAAATGAACTAAGTTACTTCAAAGGTTTTATGAAGCTTTCATCATATTTTAAAATGCATTGATCATGTTTATGACTTATGATTCTTTTCAAGGTTCTTACTATGATTTAGCTTGGTCATGCATATCATGCTCTAGCATTCTCATATGTTCATGTTTCGTGTCTTTATGCATTTCCCCATACTTAGTATATTAAATGTACTAATGCATACTTGTGCCTAAATTATTTAATAACGTAGGGTCCAACGCTTCTCCACCTCCCGCTCAAGGGTAGTTTATTGTTTATCATTAAAGACTTGGTGAGTCCTCATGATCCGAGGATCGTGTCATCTTTACTACGCTTTTTATGTATTTTGTTTTCATACTTTGTATATGGTGTATAGGTTACGTCCTTATCACTCATTTTGATGTATTGGATTAGTTTGTCAAGACTAGGATTAGACTTTCACTTTTATGTCAAATTGTTTCATTATATGAGACTTTTACTTAAATTATGGTTTTTTCTATTTCATTGTGTTGTATGTATGTCAAGTAGCTTGTTTGGGGAGTCTCGAGGTTCAATACTCCATATCACATCTAGAGTGTACTTTCGATTGTGAGAACTTGGTATTCATAGTATAAAGTTGTAGAAAAAGTCCTAGGATGTCTAACAAGCTGCATTGAGTAGAGTCTTGTTTATGAGTGTGACGCGCACCACATTTATGAATAGTAGGCTACAAGGCGTTTAGAAAACTTCACTTCTTTCACTACTCTAAAGTCTTGTCGTAGAGTTCATCTCTATAAAAGTCCTTCTCGTAACTCTTATCAGATGCTTTTCAGGATATGGCTCCCCGAAGAGCTTAAGTGAGAACGAATATGGGTGATAATATGGACCCCGAGATTCCTCAAGTTTCGGATGATCCCTTGGTTGAGAAAGTGAATCATGCCGAGTTTTGAGCCCTTTTCCAAGTGATGGCTCAAGTTATGACGAACCAAGATAATAGAGAAGTTATTGCTCATGTTAACCCAAGTGTGGGTACGGTGGCAACAAGAATGAGGGACTTCACTGTGATGAACCCTCTGGAGTTCCATGGTTCCAAGGTTGATGAGGATCCTCAAGAGTTTATTGATAAGGTGTATAAGATAGTGCGAGTTATGGGAGTTTCAACGGTGGAAAAGGCATAATTGGCTGCTTACCAACTCAAAGGTGTTGCTCACGTTTGGTTCAACCAATAGAAAGAAGAGAGGGGTGGTTGATTTGGGTCCTCTTGATTGGGTCAAATTTAAAGGAGTTTTTGTTGATTAATCCTTTCCTCTCGAGATGAGAGAAGCAAATGTGATTGAAGTCATTAATCTCTGGGAAGGAAATATATGTGTGAAGGAGTATGCATTGAAGTTCACTCAATAGGTTAAGTATGTTCCGACTATGGTTGTCGACTATAAGGCAAGAATGAGTAAATTTGTGTCAGGTGTTTTTGATTTAGTTGTCAAAGAATGTTGAATTGTCATGTTGATTAAGGATATGGATATCTCTCGCTTGATGATACATTCCCAATAAATTGAAGAGAAAAAGCTAAAGGAGAAGCTAGAGTATCAAAGAGGGCAAGGACCGATAATGGTGACTTTTCCCATTGGAGGTCCAGTGGACATGGTTGATCTAAATTTTGGCAAAGGTTTTCTGGTCAAGTTTCTTCTAATGATCAAATCTCAAGTTCAATAAGGATAGAGAGTCTAACCTTAAACCTTAAGGAGAAAATGGTGGTGGATCTTCTATAACTACTTGCACTAGGTGTGGAAAGAAGCATGAGGGCAAATGTTTGGCGGGTACAAATTGTTGCTTTAATCATGGAAAGAGTGGTCATAAGATGAGAGATTGTCCATTTCTTGCTACTAAGGGAAGAGATGGTAGGCAAGTCCAGCCTAAAGGTTCAGGTTTGAATGCTCTAAACAAAAATAGATTTTATGCATTTCAGACTCGACATGATCATGAGGGTTCTCCGGATGTTGTGACTAGTATGTTGAAATTCTTTTATTTTGATGTGTATGTCATACTTAATCTGGGTGCTACGTTATATTTTCTTACACCTTATGTGGCCATGAGATTTGATGTTGGTCCTGAAATCCTTTCTAATCTCTTTAATGTCTCTACTCCCGTTGGTGGTTTTATTGTTGCTAAGAGAGTTTACCGAAATAGTCCTTTATTCATTTCTCATAGAATCACTCATGTTGATCTTGTAAAGCTTGAAATATTAGATTTTGATATGATTCTTGGGATGGATTGACTTTATGCATGTTATGCTTCCATAGACTTTAGGACCTGATTGGTCACATTCAGGGTTCCGAATGAACCTATAATGTCATGGGAAGGGGCAAATTATGTTCTTAATGGTCAGTGTATATTTTGCCTAAAAGCTAGGAAAATTATTTCTAAGGGTTGCATTTATTATGTTGTTTGGATTAGAGATACAGATTCTAAAACTCCTACTTTTGAGTCAGTTCCGATTGAAAATGACTTTCTGGAAGTGTTTCTTCATGATCTTCCTAGTATTCCTCCCGAAAGGGAAATAAACTTTGGTATTGACATTTTCCCAGATACACAACCTATCTCTATTCCTCCTTAACAAATGTCCCCAGAAAAATTAAGGAATTAAAGGTTCATTTCAAAGACTTATTAGATAAAGGATTCATTAGATTAAGTATCTCACCATGGGATGCTCCGGTATTGTTTGTTCGGAAGAAATATGGTTCCCTCCTAATGTGCATTGACTATCGGGAATTGAATAACAATATAATAAAGAATAAGTATCTTATTACAAGGTTAGATGATTTGTTTTATTAACTCTAGGGAGCTAGTTACTTCTCTAAGATTGACCTTCGGTTAGGTTATCACCAATTGAGGGTGAAGGAAAACGACATTCTGAAGATGGCTTTTCAAACCCGATATGGGTAGTTTGAGTTTTTGGTGATGTCTTTTAGGTTGACTAATACCACGGCGGCATTTATGGATTCGATGAATAGGGTTTTCAAGTGATATTTTGACATGTTCGTGATTGTGTTTATTGATGATATTTTGATTTACTCACAGAGTGAAAATGAGCATGGTGAGCATTTAAAGATTGTGTTGCAAATTCTCAAAGATCGTGAATTATATTCTAAGTTTAGCAAATGTTTTTTGGTGAGGTCTATTGCTTTCCTTTGCCATATTGTCTCCGGTGAAGGCAATCGAGTTGAGCCTAAGAAGACCGAGGCGGTTAAGAATTGGCCTAGAGCCCTAAACCTTTTTCCTCTTCAGATATAGGGAATTTCTTGGGTTTGGCTGGTTATTATAGAAGGTTTGTGGAAAGATTTTCCTCTATTGCTTTGCCTTTGACGACATTGACTCGAAAGAAGGTGAAATTCCTATGATCAGAAGCTTGTGAGAAGAGTTTCCAAGAATTGAAGTATATACTCACTTCAGCTCCTATATTGACATTACATGAAGGATCGGATGGATTTGTAATGTATTAAGATGCTTCAAATATTGGTCTTGGTTGTGTGTTAAAGTAACATAGAAAAGTCATCGCTTATGCTTCAAGACAATTTAAGGTACATAAAAAGAATTATCCAACTCATGATTTGGAGTTAGCGGCGGTGATGTTTTCTCTAATGATTTGCAGGAATTACCTATATAGAATTCATGTAAATGTGTTTACCGACCATAAGAGTTTAAAATATTTGTTCACTCAAAAGGATTTGAATCTTTTCCAAAGGAGTTGGCTTGAGTTATTGAAGGACTGACATGAGTGTCATCTATCATCCGGGTAAAGTGAATGTGGTGGTGGATGCTCTTAGTAAACAATCCATGGGTAGTGTTGTTTATGTTGAGGATGGTAAGAAGGAGTTAGTTCGTGATGTTCACAGATTCGCCCAATTGGGTGTTTGTTTGGTTGATTTCAATGAACATGGAGTCATTGTTCAAAATGGTTTGAAATCATCTCTTTTATCAGATGTGAAAGCTAAGTAAGATCATATCCGGTAATGGTTGACTTGAAGAAGTCGGTTTCTGAAGATGCCATTGAGGTATTCTTCCAAGGGGTAGATGGTTTCCTATGATATGAAGTTCGGTTGTGTGTCTCAAATGTTGATGAGTTGACAAGTCAGATTCGGACAGAAGCTCATATTTCTCAATACTTTATTCACCCAAGAGCCACCAAGAAGTACTGCAACTTAAGGGAGGTCTATTGATGGAATGCGATGAAGAAGGATATTGCAAAATTTGTAGTTAAATGTTCGAATGGGCAACAAGTGAAAGTTAAGCATCAGAAACTGGGTGGTTTGGCTCAAACCAATAGTATTCCTATATGGAAGTGGAAATATTTGAATATGGACTTCATTACGGGTTTACCTTACACTCATCGTCAATTTGATTCAATTTGGGTCATTATGGACCGAATGACAAAATTGGCTCACTTTCTTCCTGTTAAGTCTTCATTTTCAGCAGAGGAGTACGCCAAGCTTTATATTTGGGAAATGGTGAGGTTGCATGTAGTGCCTTTGTGCAAAATCTCTGATCGTGGTACTCAATTTACATCTCAATTTTAGAAGTCGTTTCAAAAGGGTCTTGGTACTCAAGTGAAGCTTAGCACGACTTTTCACCCTCAAATCGATGGACAAGTTCAGTGTACTATCCAAACCTTAGAGTATATTTTAAGAGCTTGTGTTATTGATTTCAAAGGTAATTTGGATGACAATTTTCTCTTGATTGAGTTTTCCTATAATAATAGCAATCATTTGAGTATTAGGATAGCTCTGTTTGAGGCTCTTTATGCTAGGAGGTGTAGGTATTCTATTGATTTGTTTGAAGTTGGTGAAGTCGCTTTAATAGGGCCTGAGTTTGTACATGAGGCTATGGAAAAGGTTTGACTCATTCGTGGAAGGTTGAAAACGGCTCAAAATAGATAAAAGTCTTATGCCGGTGTGAGAAGAAGAGAGATTGAATTTGATGGCAATGATTGGGTCTATTTGAAAATCTCACTCATAAAGGGTGTGATGATGTTTGAAAAGAAAGGAAAGCTTAGTCCCCGATATGTTGGCCCATATCAGATTTTGAGGTGTATTGGTAAGATTGCTTATAAGTTAGGGTTACTTAATGATTTAGTATCAGTACATTTGGTATTATTCCATGTCTCTTTGTTGAAAAATTGTGTTGGAGATCCGACGTTCATTGTGCCGTTAGAAGGTTCCAGAGTTAAAGAATTTTTTTCGTATGAAGAGGTTCTGATTAAGATGTTAGACCGACAAGTTCCGAAGTTGATAAATAAATAAGTTGTTTCCATAAAAGTTCTTTGGAGGAATCAATTAGTTGAGAGTGCTACTTGTGAGGCCAAAGCAGATATGATGTCCCGGTATCCTCATCTCTTTCCCTCCGCTCCTATTTCAGCTTGAGGTATTAGTTCCTCGGTTTATTCTTTCGAATTCATGCGTTTTAGACATTCTCATGTTTCCATATGCATGCATGTTCATGAAAAAACCTTGTTTTTTGATGTTATGATTTAGTTGGAGTGATTTTCCATGTTTATGTGCATTATGATGAAATTTGCATTAACGTTGGATTGTTAGTTTCTCTCCTACTCTATTCATGCTAGATTGAGTCCCATTCGAGGATTAATGTTCCCAAGGGGGGATATTGTAACACCTCAAAAATTGGAAAGTCAAAAAGGAAAGAAAGTTGTAGAATTTTCACTAAAACAGTGAACTACGAGTCCAATCTACGGACCGTATGAAGTCCTACCGGCCATAGAAAGACAATCTTAGAAGTAGAGTAGAGTTTTTAAAAATATAAGGTTCTTAAGTTTGACATATGAGTGAACAGAACGAGTCGTAGTAGTTTCTACGGGCCGTAGGATGGTTTCGTAGAAGTGATTCATACTTAGTGGAATTTTAGACTTGAACTTGAATTCTATGGAAGAGGTCTACGAACCGTAGATAGGACTACGGACCGTAGAAAGGTCTCATGGGAAGTTGAACAAATTTTGGGTTTCTGAAGTTGGTTCTACGGTTGATCAGTATGTCCCATAGAAAGTCTTACGAACCGTAGGTCACAATCATAGGTCACTTCCGACAAATATTCTTTAGGCTATTTGGGTTTTTTTCTATGAATTTAATTCCTATACTATGTCATTTTGACCCTAATTCTAAGACCTATAACTACTTTTCAATTCCTAAAACTACCCAAATCCTCTCATTCTCTAAAACTCCCCAATTCTCATCCAAGTTCAACCTCTCTAATTCTCTCTCAAACTCAAGAAAGAAAGCTAGGGTTTCAAGCTTCAAGACTTATTTTTCTCTATTGCTTTTGGGTTTTGTTTATCAAGGTATGTGGAAATTTGATGAGTCCACAATTTGGACTCATATAGGGCTTTATTTTAATAGATTTAGTGTCCTCAAATGCATATTTTGCACCAATAACTGATGTCAATCCTTGATTTTCAGGTATTTGGATTGAGGAACAAAGTATGGACATTAATGAGCAAAAAGGAACAAGGCAACTGAAAGAACAAAGAAAAGAAGGCTTGATGATCGCCTAACCCATTGGGGGAGTCGCCGAATGGCCATGATCTCACCTAAAGTTCCAGTGTGCCAATCCATGAAGGAGAAAATCAAGTCGGCAATAAAAAGGAGCAGTCAGCAAGTCACTGAATGGTTCCGCAATGCAAAGCTAGATCGCCCAAAGTTACAGAACTTGAAGATGCTGAAGGTCAAAGCAAAAAGGCGATGGAACTGACCAAAGGGCGGATCGGCGAGTGAATCAGCGATCCCGACTTATTACGCCGAATGGTCCTTCACAGCATATTTTTGGTGACTATAAATACATTTTCAAATTTTATGTTGGATATCAAATTTTATTCTGAAAATTCATTAGAGTAATTTTAGTTTTGAGAACTCTAAGTTTGGAGACAATATTTTCCTTAGCTTTGAAGATTTGAAGATTTGAAGATTTCCATTTGTGAGAAATTGGAAGTGGGTCTTTGAAATTCTTCAACCTTGACTTTTGTAAAGATGAAATTAATCGTACCCAGTTGATGGAAACACAATTTGGTAATGATTTCTATCTTTTTATGATGTCTAGCTAAAATCGCAATTCTTGGGGTGTGATTATGTGATTATGGGTTGATTTAGCTGTTGGGTATTGTTAATTGATAGTCTAAATGTTGTTTAAAAGTGATTTCATTCGGTAATTATGGCTTAATCTAAAGGGTTGTAGTTGCAAATGCAACTCTACCTTCGTATTTTTGGCTTGCTCGAGAGAGAGGTTTTAAAACTAAGATTACTGATTTGATGGTCCGTGGGTATTGGGTTGTCATGGGTTCAGCTCAAGAGAGTGAATCCCAAACCCTTTTCCACACATTCAGCTCGAGAGAGTGAATGGACTAAAGTAAAGGTTGTTCTTAATTGTTGCTTATTGGTGTTCAAGAGAAACCAATTTGATTCGGGGTGAATTGTTCGAGAGAAAGTTTATTCCCACTAAAGTCTAGCTTATTCACTGATTTACACCTATTTACTATCAATTGCAGTTANGGTTGTTCTTAATTGTTGCTTATTGGTGTTCAAGAGAAACCAATTTGATTCGAGGTAAATTGTTCGAGAGAAAGTTTATTCCCACTAAAGTCTAGCTTATTCACTGATTTACACCTATTTACTATCAATTGCAATTACCCACTTGTCTACCTTAGCCCATAATCCAATCACATCACAAGAACATGTCTCATTACTTGTTCCTTAGTGTTATTTGTTGCTGTTGTAGTTGCTAATTACACTCAAAAAACCCCATATTTGACACTTGTGTCACCCTAAATTTGAACCATGCTTTTATTCGTAAATATTTTTACCTATGATTGACTTGAACATATTTGTACTTAGCTCTTGAATCTTAAGCACGTACCACTCTCTGTGAAATTCGACCCCAACTCACTTAGTTGGGTTATATTACTGACTAACGATCGTTGGCACTTAGTTTTGGATGAAGTGTCCTGATACGTGAAATCAAAATTCACCAATGGATTCCATTCATCCATTGGGTCCCAAAAGTTCTCAGTTCTCCAAATTCAGTTACACCTAATTTGATTAGGGTTTATGATATCTCCATGGGTCTTATTTGATTTTGAGTTAATTGTTCAATTTCTATCTTCATATGCATGTTTTTTATTCAATTATCTACTTTTCAAATGATTCCATATTGACTCGTGTATTATTCATGATTTTGACTATAAATTTATGAAGGAAGCTTATGAATTGTTGAAGTATGATTTATGAAAATCTATGCATGATTTATGAAAAGATGTTCATGATCTAAGGTTGCTTTTGAGATAAGCATCATATAATTGTGAAAAGTTTTCTCACGTAATTAAGAAATCACGATGGGATAAAGGTTTTCTCACACATGAATGAATCATGATTTGAGGAACTACTCTATGATGACTTAAGCTTGGATTAGTAACTAAATTGTATTTTTCCATGTATGATGATATGTTTATGAAAATGACTATTATATTGGGTTTTTACTTAGTACCAAGAGGACATTGAGATGGAGGTTGTCCCGTTAGTAGAGGTCTAGTCTCTAGTAGCAATCTCCTTGTCTGTAACTACATGCCCTCATAGAATTTGGCTTAGAAAGACATAACTATCAGCTAAGCTAGAAGTTTATGGTCCTTGCCTTGGCAAGTAAGTACATCTCTTTTTGGTGTGGGAGTGGGACACCAAATTGCGTATTATAGCTCGCGTGGTCTATGTCGGTTAATGGTAAATATCCCACAAAACCAACTAACTTATTTCAAAGGTTTTATGAAGCTTTCATCATGTTTTAAGATGCATTGACCATGTTTATGACTTATGATTCCTTTTAAGGTTCTTACTATGATTTAACTTGGTCATGCATATCATGTTCTAGCGTTCTCATATGCACATGTTTCATGTTTTATGCATTACCCCGTACTTAGTACATTTCATGTATTAATGCATATTTGTACCTACATTGTTTAATAATGTAGGGTCTGACGCTTTTCCTCCTCCCGCTCGTGGCTAGTTGATTGTTGATCATTGAAGACTTGGTGAGTCCTCATGTTTCGAGGACCATGTCACTCTTACTACAATTCTTATGTCTTTTGTTTTCAGATGTTATACATGGTGTATGGGTTACATCCCAACCACTTCTTTTGATGTATTAGATTGGCTTGTCAGGACTAGGATTAAACTTCTGCTTTTATGTCAAACTATTTCATTATATGAAACTTTTCTTAAATTCTATTTTTGTCTATTTTATTGTGTTGTATGTATGTTAAGTGGCTTGTGTGGGGCCTCTCGGGATTCTATACGACATGTCACATCTAGGGTATACTTTAGGTCGTCACAAATACACTCTATTTAGCATTATTCTTATATACTCTACCAAACGACCCCTAGTAGTTTTATACTTTTATACCTTCTGATTCTACGAGACATATATAGGTCGATTGATCCAAACCAATTTAATATATTATGAGTTTTATTTTATATAATTTCTCTTTGTTATTGTTGCTCAAGATTTTTTAGTTGGCTTCAGCATGATCCCCTCTCATTTCGATCCCAACAGCATACTCATAATTTGAGTTCAATCTTAATCAATTTTTCATCAACAGTTTTGTCGTACCTTTGATTCAATCTCTAACTTTAATTTGTATGTTTTCAGATTATTTTTTTTCTTAAAATCTATATTTTTGTTTCATGTTGTGGATTTGAAGAAGACTATAGTAATTGTTACGCCAGTTCATTTTCCTTATCTTTAATATAATTTAATTTAATTAGATTGTCTCCTTTAGTTGAGTCTATTATTGATATTATGTGATTTAAAATTTATGTTATTTGTATTTTATTCTTTATAAAATTTCTTCATGTTATTTGTATGTCATGTTATTTATGTACTCATATATTCACAAGTTCCATCTATTCGGATAAAATAATATCCTCATCTCATTAGAAAAAAATTATAGTAAAAGCACAAATGCTGTTTGTCTTTCTTACCCTTTAAAAATAAATTTCATATTAGAAAAAAATAATGTAATTTAGTAATTTTATTGTAATAACTAGGACTTTTTAAAATTAACTAAAATTTTGATTATTATTTGAACTATATAAGAAGTCTCCATATTTAGGACTTTAGGGGTCGTTTGATTTGAATATGAGTTATGATGGAATAAGTTGTGTTGGATAAGTTATGTTGGGATTAGTTATGATGGGATAAGTTGTCCTGAGATTATTTCTTATTGAGTGTTTGGTTTGTTGTATTCAAAATAGCATATATTGATAAATTTTAAGAACAAGTTGTTTGTTTACAAAATTACCCTTCACTTCACTTTATTTAAACTTTTTAAATTTTTCTTTGCGAGCTTTAGTTATTCATTTTTAAAATAAAACTTTTATTTTATTTAACTTAAATATTTTTGTTTATGTATTCCCATGATAAGTACCATGTGTATTTAAAAATATAACTTTTTTCTTATTTAGCTTAAAAATAGAACTTTCCTCTTAAGTTTATTAAAGAGAAGAAAATTTATGAGAAATCAAAATAAAATAAACATAAGAATTAGTCAAATAAATTCATAAATAAAAATTATATTTATATAGTATAATTTTTAATAGAAAAATATGTATAATTATCATAAAAATAAGGAGTGGTAAATATTATTATACATAGTATTAAAAAAATGTAAATATACATAAATGTGAAAAATGATGTATAAAAGGAATTTAAAGGGATATATTTATCATTTACCTATTTTATCCTGGGATAAGTTATCTCGGGATTACTATACCACCCAATATGAGGGATAACTTATCCCGGCACTAATTCATAATCCTGGGATAAGTTATCCCAAGCTTGGCAACCAAACAATGAAATAAAGGGTACTTAAAATTTATCCTGGGATTAACTCCCCTTATCCATCACACCAAACGACCCCTTAAAACTTGATTATTGATTTCGAATTGGTTAAAATAATTTGACCCAGAATAGGACGTTGAGCTTTGATTCTGACATGATAAATTTACTTTTTGTAGGATTGAATTAGTATAGTCCACCCTTCACACAATTACTTCTATTATAATAGGGAAAAGGGTCTGAAAAATACTTTAATTTTGATCGAAATTATTGTTACGATATCAAATTTTATGAAAGATCTTTTATCCCTATATTATTTAATAGTGTATTTTAAAGGTAAATATGTGTCCACGTGGACACGTTATCATTTATAATGATGCAATATTTATAATGTCTACATGAGAATATATATACCTTTAAAATACACTATTAAATAGTGCAGGGGTAAATGGTCATTTTCAAAGTTGGGTATTGTTACAGTAATNAGAAAATTTATGAGAAATCAAAATAAAATAAATATAAGAATTAGTCAAATAAATTGATAAATAAAAATTATATTTATATAGTATAATTTTTTAATAGAAAAATATGTACAATTATCATAAAAATAAGGAGTGGTAAATATTATTATACATAGTATTAAAAAAAATGTAAATATACATAAATGTGAAAATGATGTATAAAAAGGATTTAAAGGGACATATTTGTCATTTACCTATTTCATCCCGGAATAAGTTATCTCGGGATTACTATACCACCCAATATGAGGGATAACTTATCCCGACACTAATTCATAATTCTGGAATAAGTTATCCCAAACTTGGCAACCAAACAATGAAATAAAGGGTACTTAAAATTTATCCTGAGATTAACTCCCCTTATCCATCACATCAAACGACCCCTTAAAACTTGATTATTGATTTCGAATTGGTTAAAATAATTTGACCCAGAATAGGACGTTGCTTTGATTCTGACATGATAAATTTACTCTGTGTAGGATTGAATTAGTATAGTCCACCCTTCACACAATTACTTCTTTTATAATAGGGAAAAGGGTCTGAAAAAGACTTTAATTTTGGTCGAAATTATTATTACGATACCAAATTTTATGAAGAATCTTTTATCTTTGTATTATTTAACAGTGTATTTTAAAGGTAAATATGTGTCCACGTGGACACGTTATCATTTATAATGATGCAATATTTATGATGTCCTCATGAGAACATATATACCTTTAAAATACAATATTAAATAGTGCAGGGGGTAAAAGATCATTTTCAACGTTGGGTATTGTTACAGCAATTTTAATCAAAGTTTGAATATATTTCAAACTTTTTCTCCATTATAATATAAAGAAATAACATAGCGATAGATAAAACGCATAAAACCTTTGCTTGTACTTAATACTAAGACTATGAGATGCACACATTTGTTTCATTCTAAGAGTCAAAATTATTTTTAAACTATGCGAAATAGGTTATTTATATCCTCCACTATATTTTTGGAATTAAAATGTAACAAATGATATAAGTGGTCTATTTCACATAATTGAACGACAAATTTAACCATTTTCCGTTAATTGAATTTACATAAATAGCCTTTGGTGTGTGTACTGTATCCTGCAAATGAAGCAGGCTAGAGTCCAAATACTAAGAACGACAGTGACCAGTGAGGGGGCAATGGCTGTCCTCTTCGGTCAAAGGGCAGTCAATTCAGTCAAAGTTTATGGGACCCACAGTTGTCCTAATTGGCAGGTTTGATATAAAGTTGGAAAAAAGAATCAGTGACGTGGCATATACTCTTTAATTGCCCCCCTGACTTCAAGACACTGCTTGGACAATCCAAATTCACCAAGGACAAAACTGTCATTGTCACACTATATATTTATACTTGTATATGTAAATATTATTAAACTGTATTAACAAAATACCAGTATATAATTAAAAAGAAATGAATATTTTAAGATTTTATAGTTTAGTTCATTTTATGTTAGATATTTGCATGACTTAAATTATTTCATTAAGTATAAACTAAAATCTTCAAAGTTATTTATTTCTACCATAAAAATAATATTACTTTTAGAACATCCCTAAACTAAAATATGTAATATGACAGGAAGTTATATAAATTAATGGATAAGTACAACGACAAAGATACATTGTCAACATTAATTTGGTACTTTTTGCATGATAACAAAGATTTACTAAACCCTAACCTAATGATTAGGGTGTCCTAATTGGCAAAGAAAACCACACTAATTGTGCTTTATTTGCATTGTTTTGTAGTTGTGCTTTATTTGCTTTGTCTTCTTTCAGGAAGTCATTTTAGTCAAAGTTGACTCTCTTTTAAGAGTCTGTTTGGCATTGATGTTGGGAGGTCAGAAATGATTTTTTTTTTAGAAAAAAATATTTTTTCTTAAAAATTTAAGTGTTTGGCAAATCTTTAAAATTGTCTTTAGAGAGAAGCGGAAGCAGTTTTTCTATTGTTGCGAAGAAGCTAAAAAAGTTTTCTTTTTAAAAAAAGCAGAAGCAGAAAATTATTTTTTAAGACTAACACATATTTTACATATATACATATTTATCAATATATCTCTTATTAATTTATTAACATATCTCATAAGTTTGGTCAATTTTCATCCAAAAAAATTATTTTTATTTTTATATGATAAATATTTTATTTATGTTTCTATATTACTATTTATACTTTATATAGTATATATTATTTTATATATTATTTTACAGAATTAGAGATAAAAGTAACAACAATATTTTTACAAGATTAAAAAAAGTAATAATTAAAGATAGACCCCTTCCAAAAAAAAATAAATTATTTTCTTAATCTACGTATTATTTTATTTTAGCTTGAATTTCTTAAAACTTTAGAGTATTATAACAAAAAAAGGATAATTGTTAATATTGAATCCAAAAAAATATGTAACAAATAACAAAAAGATTCCTCTTTTCAATATTTTTCAACAATATTTATCTATGTATAATATTGATTGAAANATTAAAAAAAGTAATAATTAAAGATAGACCCCTTCCAAAAATAAAAAAATAAAAATTCTTTTCTTAATCTACGTATTATTTTATTTTAACTTGAATTTCTTAAAACTTTAGAGTATTATAACAAAAAAAGGATAATTGTTAATATTGAATCAAAAAAAATATGTAACAAATAACAAAAAGATTCCTCTTTTCAATATTTTTCAACAATATTTATCTATGTATAATATTGATTGAAAATTTGAATATGTACATTTTAATTAATTAAAATTGATACTTGCCATTTTTCCTAATTTGATTCTCAAAAGCACTTTTTAAAAAAACAAGCCAAACACATTGTTTATTAAAAGCACTTTTCAAATTAATTTGTCAAACACAAAAGAAAATCACCTTTTTAAAAAGCTATTTTAAAAAAGCACTACTAAAAATAAGTAGTTTTTAGCAGCAATACCAAACAGACACTAAATTTTCTTAACACAATAAAGATTATTTAAATTTGTTCTCTTTCCATTTGTTGAATCTAATTGCTCTTAATATTAATTTTTGGATTAAAAATACATCTTTGTGCCCATACCTTTCACAATGTTCAAACCTTTCACATACAGACGAATCCTCTCCTCCTTTGCGCCCAAAAGTTAGGTAGCATAGAGAAATAAAGCATGAAATATAGCCTCATAGACTGCAACAGACATGCTTCTCCAGGAATAGGGTGTGAAACTGAGTCCATCTCAACAGAGGCAAAAACAAACGAACGACACTCTACATAAGCCCTCCACCACTGCTTAGCATCTCCCTGGAAAGTAATGAACTTCACTCCATGCAACTGCACAATACATAGCTTATGCAACCTTTAATAACAATCCAAGATGAACTCAAAAGCAACCTCACTCTCAGTACCATGATGTTACAACAGAGGCTTCAGCTTCATAAACTTGGTCAACAACTCATGCTCAATGCAAATCATAACATGGCCGAACGCACCAGTACATGAAGCTTCCTCCATCTTGGGAGTGGTAGTAACAACAAGATGAGCACCTAGGGCCTAAGTAGTCGGCATATGGGGAGTGACTACAATACCCACCTGTTGAGATTGACAATCTCAGAAGTCATAGGGGGAAAGCCTGCACCCCCAACCTGTGCTACCATCTCGGGTTTGGAACCTCCTTATACTCTACCTACATATCCTCATTAACACGAGCCTGGGTGGGGGATGGGTCGTCGGTCTCGGCCCAGCCTCTACTTGAGCTCTACCCTAGCAGGTGTTGTTCTTCCTCTACCTCAGCCCTTTCCTCACCCTCGCACTATCGATTCTAGAGATGGAACAGTACCCTTACTCCGTTATGTATGGTGTCAAGCATATACAGACAAGAATGAAGAAAGACAGATATCAATTTGGATCACCAGATACCAATTCGAATTAAGTCATTGCACGAAGGAAAAAAAGAGAAGATAACTTCTTAAAGTCATGTAACCTCCAGAAGAAAAGTGAAGTACATATGTCTCCATACTATTCCACAAGACTCTACTAGACCTGTTTTAGTACGATGAGATCCCACAAATCGAGAAATTTGATATCAACTTTGTCATAACCCAAGCCGCCATGAGAGGCACCCACACTAACCCTTGGTGGGAGAACCAAATATGTATTAACATGAAACCAACTAAACAACCAGGAATAAAAGCTTTTTAAACATTTAACACAAGTTTTCATAACCAAAAGTCAAAGTTAGAAAAACAATTACGAAATAACCTCCTAGAACTTGAAAGTTATATATCAAATCATCTAACATAATCTAGAATACGGGGATGTAACCCCACAAACAATAGAGTCTAAATCAAAGAATAGGCTAGAGCGGAAAGATAAATACATGATAGCCCAGAGGAAACACCTCACCCTTGGATTCACCCTTGGATTCTGGAAGCACTGGAGTCACAATCGAGGTCGCATAACAGCCATTGAAAATATTTATGTACTCAACAAAGTAACATCAAGTGCAGTATTAGTATACAAAATTTACAATGTACTGGTAGGATCATCAACCGGCTCTAAATATACGAAATATAAATAGGAAACAAAAACTTAGTAAAATAAGACAAAATACAAATATTCTCGATAACATTACAATGAAAAAAAAAACATGATTCACTCATGGAACCAACAGATAGAACAATCACATGTACCAAGTGTTGTACCCGAGCAAACTAATATGAAACATGTACCAGACATGATACCCATGCAAACCAATATGATATCTTGTGTCGGGCGTGGTACTCGAGCCAACTAATATATGTACTAGGCGTGGTACTCGAGCCAATCAAGAGATATCATGTACCAGGAACGATACTTGAGTCAACTGATAACATGGTGTGGTATCTTAGTCAACCGAGAAACACACATCACACAATCACTTTGGTACCACAAGCAAATACGACAAGTTCATCGCATGATATTGACAACGGATTATCATTTTAATTTCATCCCTTTCAGATTTTCCTTACCAGATATTATAATTTTGCTAATCACATATTGTACAAGTACTAGTAGAAAAATAGTTAACAAGCACATATGACGTAAACGGGAAATAATTCAATCATCACCTACCTCAATTAAGTTTGAAATGCTCTAATAAACCTGAGTCTTTCCCTTGTTATGAAGTCTAGCTTGGTCTTGGTCTATAAACAATCAACATAACAAAAAATAAGCCCAAAATTGCCTAAATACACCCAAATTATATCATAATTTCAAACTTCACGCCAATTTCATGATTAATCCATCCAAATCAAGGTTTTCCACCATTAAATCAAACCAAGCCCTCCATTAAAGTCACCATCATGCATTCTAAGACCTAGTAATCGAATTACCAAGTTAGGTGAATGATTTACTCATTTTTACAGATGATTCACTAGAAATAGGTGAAAACTACCCTAGGTCGCCTTTGTACTTCCCCGAAACACTCTTGAATGATAATGGACAATTTTGTGGAATTTTATGCATTTTTAGTTGGTTCATTTTCTGTGATGAGATAGGTTAATCTCATCATATGAATTAATTGAGATATGTGTGTCCTCCATATGAGGTAGTTTGTTGTCTTGAGTTTAATAGAACAAGCGGCAATGAGTTGGTGAAGTGAGGAGGTTGACATAGTGTTGGTAGAGGGGGACCTTGCGGTTGAACGTGTGGTTTTTTTTATCAATACTCAGAGAGCGGAAGAACTTTTAAGCTCTGATACCATGTAGAATTCTCACGTCTAGGATTAGAGAAATCAAAGATTTTATTGATGATTAAAATTATTGAGTACATGCCCTTTATATAGGGAGAGAATTGTAGAGTCCTAAGCTAGTTATAATTAGAGTTCTATTACAATAACTATTACTACTATAATAATACTTCAATTAAAAAATAAACTAATCCTAATCGTAATCTAATCCTAGTCAACTTCAGCTAGTACAAGACTTAGCAACTTAGTCGATATAAGTGACCTAATCCTAGAGTAACTCTAACTCTATTGTACATGTTGATTGGATCAGGTTGTTCAACCTGTTCTATGTCTTAAATTTCCTTTATCTTCAACAAAGCCTAATTTGATAACAAACATCAATACAAATACCAAATAAATCAAACATGTAAATAGGACAATTATAACAATTTCAAGTGCATACAACTATATTTGTCATCATTCACATTCTTGTTAATGCCAAAATAAAAAAAATACCATGACAAATACAACGATAAAAATTGAAACACATATTAATCTCCTCAAGATCCCTCCATCTAAAGAACTTACATAACTTTTTTCTAAAATAGCCTATAACCAAGTGAATTTAATGAAAAACTAAAAAAGTAAAGAAATATATATCGTACATACACAAAAGCATGGACGGGACCAAAATTTCTAATTGGATTGTCCTCCAACCAGAAAGTCTGCATCTGCAGCAAGTCTTCATGTTTGCATTGCATTGTTATATGCAATATTGAATCATTCTAGTCATTACAAATGCAATTCAATCTTTCATTTAACATGATAATAATAGTCTCCCATAAAACCTAATCACAATAAATTATTAAGATAAGTTTATTTCATATTTAAGCAACAAAAAAAAGAAAAAGAAATCAAAGCTCTCCAACGTCTATCAATGAAGAATCTGGGAAAGAACAGAGTGAATCTATTTAATGAAAAAGATAATTCAAATTGAGAGTGTCATGTGACATTTTACACTGATTTGAGACTATATTAATACTCCTTCTGTCACACACCGAGCCTACACCTTGGACATGATCGACACTTGAGAACCATTATTGGCCCCAAGCGAACCCTTGGCCTGGCTAAACTCTAATTAGCGGAAGAATTAATCATCAATAAATAAAATCAAATGCAAACTGTACTCAACCGTCTCAAAAGTAAACTTAGAATGTTCTAGAAATAAACATTCAACTAGCCAAAGTGGCCTCTCAAGTTTCAACATAAATAAATGAAAATGAAAAGACTCATGAACTATGTCTATCTATCTATGAAGCCTCTACTGACTGAGATGGACGTCGGGACAAGACCCACAACATCCTACTAACAAAATAAAATGACTGCAAGTAAACAAGGGATCCTCCGGAAGCAAGGAGGCTCACCAACAACTCTGAAGCTCAACTTGATCAACGAAGTGCTGTGTTGATCCTGGTTACCTTTATCTGCATCATAAAAGATGCAAGTCAAATGACGTCAATACATGGAATGTACGAGCATGTGAGGGGAAATCTAAAACAAGACATAAGCTTGAACTGGAACTGAAAGAAACACTTACCTCATCTCAACTCAACTTAACCTTATTTCAATATAAAGCAATAGAAATAATACAGTATAAAGAAAAGCTTTAAACAGTAGATAACAACTCAGTGTAATTAGCAAAAACAATATAAACTCTGTTTGTATGCAAAAATACAAAATAAAACTGTTGAGAGATTCTCTAACCGACAACCACCATTATGAGTTATGTGATGGTACAACGTCTAGCTCACGCTGCCAGAACTATCATATACTTTGCCGGGGTATAGAACCTACTAATTAAGTGGATCTACTAGTCTATGCTAAAAAAAACAATAAAAAAATCATCTAAAAAGTATGACCCTTTTCTACCACGTTGGCTACATGGTTTATGGGGGCTGTGAGTTGTATAAATTCTCTGGTGTTCAATACTACTCCAAATATATATTTAGCTCATTATGTTTTAAAGAAAACATTTCCTCTTACTGTGGTTTGAGATTATTACTCAAAAATCTTTCTCTAAAAAGAGATAATACTGAAAACTGCTCATGATCTCCTTTGGAAATCGATGTTTCCTCTTTTGCTTAAATGTGGAAACATTTACTCTTGGGAATACTTAGTTCCCGTATATCATTTTAAAGAAAATGAATACAACTCTACTCTTTCTCAAACTCAACTGCTCAAGTCATTTAAACAAGTTAAAAGATTTGTAAAAGACTTCTTAAAATGACTCGAAGAACTCTCAAAACTTGACTCTTAACTCTACCTTGAATTCGAATTATGAATTCAAGGTTATGATTTCTGATAGGAAAGATATTGTGATAATTAAATGAGTTTTAGATAGTTAATAATGAGAAACGGTTGAAAAACACTGTCTGGGGAGCAAGTCCGCGACGAGGAGATGAATTATAATATTTGGTCGCGAAATAATTTTTGAAACAGTGGAGTCTATGTTCTCTCCACGATGCAAAGAGGGAAATTGCTCACTAGGAGAGAAAGTTCGCGACGCGGACTTGCGTGCCAGTTTCTGTCCGACTTTTTCCTTCCTCGTTTTCTAAACCCAATTCACCTAAAATCGAATGGTTTCTTTCCCAATCACTTAGATTCGAATACCCAACATTAGTATACGATAATCTTCTCAAAACTACCCTTGAAACACTAACACTTATCTCAAAAATTCATCAAAACCTCAACAATCATGATTATGAAAGAAAATTCAATAAAACTCATCAAGAACTCAAATCTTTTAACTTCATGAACGAAATTTCGCTGAAAATAACATGATTTGTGTGTGGGTGAACGAATCCAATGCTATATGAACTCACATACCTCTTTGGGATCAAATCCTTGGAGAAAATTCGCAGAAAAACCTTCGATTTCGCAAGAACTTGATGAACGCCCTGACCTTTCTCCTTTTTTCTTCTCTTTTCTCTTCTTGAACTCTTTTTCTAAAAACCTAGCGTAATTTAGGATTGTGTAAATTCAATCAAATCAATTTATACTCCCTAGTTAATTATTAAAAATGAATTAAATCTGATAGGATAAGGAAAAGACCAAAATACCCCTCTTAAATTCCGGTAACTTTCCTTAAATAGACATCCCGTCTTCAAACAGTCTAATCTCCCTCATACAAGCTCAAAAATTTATAAACTCGGTGGCGTTGGAAAGAAGATTTCAAGACCTTTCATTTGATATCTTATGGGCCACCTAACACATCCTGTACTGAAAGTTATGATCGTTTGAATTGACCCAAAATTCATAATTAGCATAACTTGCCAAAATTTTCAAATTTACTCTTTCCAAAAATAGTTCTTTTTAAGGCGGAATGTTACACCTTCACTCACTCATGTTTCATGATAACATGACTGTTGTGTAAAAGAGTCAAAAAAATAATTTAATTGTGGATTTAAATGATTTCGTACGGTACCAAATTTAAAAAATCTACTTGAAATAAAGGTATAACTTTAGGGGGACTTTAGTATTTTCTCATTTTAGTCTATTTTTTTCTCATTTTAGTCTATTTTCCTTCTTACAAAAAACAAAAAAAGAAAAGAATTTTTTCTAAAGGAATAAATCAAAATTTGAAAAATATAAGTACCAAACAAAAATTACATAATAAAGTTTCCTATAAGCTATATGTGCGTGTACAGATCTTGGTGTTCTGATGAGGGTAGGCTTAGCCTCATGTGTGATTATGCTCATCAAATTCTTTCTTCCATGCAGCAAATGACTATTAAGCCCTTTTCCCTCAAATCCCATCTCACTTCACCCTGCACACCTCTCTGCAAGAAAATATTTTGGGGTTGTAAATATGTCAGTTTGAATGGATTTGTTTGGACTTTTCTTATAATTTATCAATTGGTTTCTTGCTTTATCTCTCTCTCTCTCCAAAAATAAAAATAGAAAGGACCACATCTTCTTAAACCCCTCTCCCTATCTATTCTTTCATTTTGTTATTAGTGGTAGAAATCACTAATTTTAGATTTGAACTTTTACTTTTCAAGATCTTTTGAAATTTTTTAGGAGATCTAGCTCTCAATAAAGGCAACTAATCTTTAAGAAAAGATATTGGTAATTCACTTTTACTACTTCTCATCATTCCTATTTGCAAATTTCAAAACCATCCACATGAGTTTATAAACTTCATTTGACCTTGTCCTTTTCTTGAAGAAAAGACTCTTCCTTTTTTCCTAAAGTTGAGTTCTTTTGCATGGATAGTAGTAGCATGTTGAGGGACTATAGGAAAGGGAATTGGACAATTCAAGAAACAATGGTACTTATAGAAGCAAAGAAGATGGATGATGAAAGGAGAATGAAAAGGCAAGGAGGGGATGGTAATAGTAGTAGTGAAAGAGGAAATATTAATAAACCAGGAGAATTAAGATGGAAATGGGTGGAAGATTATTGTTGGAGACATGGATGTTTGAGGAGTCAAAATCAATGTAATGACAAGTGGGATAATCTCATGAGGGATTTCAAGAAAGTTAGGGAATATGAAAGAAGAGTGTCTGAGAAATTATTATTAGCTCAAGGGGATGATGACAATATTATAAAGTCTTATTGGAAGATTGAAAGGATTGAAAGGAAAGAAAAGAACTTGCCAAGTAATATGTTGCCTGAAATTTATGAAGCATTGGTTCAAGTTGTTGACAAAAGGGGTCAAAAAGTGCTTGTTGGTACTTCTTTCAATCCAAGCACAACTTCTATGTCTCCCACATTGCAACAACTTCAAATTGCAACTTTGCCACTCCCACCACCACCACCACAACTATTACCACCACCACCACCACTTGGACAACCACCATCTAATATTCCTTACACTCAACCTTTACCTACAGTAGGTACTCTTTCTCTCACTCTTTTTTTTTTTAATTATAATATTTTTGAACTTATGTCACATTTATTACATGTAGAATTTCTATTACTACTACTAGACTATAAGCTTTTTAATATATCATTAATTGTATAGTCACTATTCGCCAACTAGTAGTACTATTGAGAAGTCCATTCTCATTTGTAATCTAATAGCTTTATTCAAGTCCTACTTGGATGTTATGTCCATATTGGGAAATTAATATTGATCACTTGATATATTCAATGAAGGTCAATTCATTTGCCTAATTTTTATTCTATTGAACATAATATTAAGTGTACTCTCCTAAGTTATGTATGAACCTTTTGTTTTCTTAGGTATAATTAAGCTAATAAAAGCATGTTGTTCTCAAGCTTTGCCAATGAATTTTCCAAGATTCATCAGATATTCTAGTATATATAGTGTTCTATTGAGCTTGCAATATTATTCTTGATTATTACCCTTCTTTGTGTATTGAATTCATTTTTCTCACTCTCTATCCCCTCTTTGTATCTCATCCTCATGGCCTCTTGGGGGTGCAGTTGGTAGGGTTTTAGTGCATTGTGTAGCTGGACCTTAAATTTATATTTCACTAAGAATATAGAAAACTTTAATTTTGTACTTCAAAAATTTTAGTAGGAGTTAAAAGTTGAGCAAAATAAATAGTAAAAATTCAAATAACTAATCACAATTTGCTTGGAAATGAGATCTTGTCATTTAATTTGTTGTTGTTTGAAGTTGGACCTTGCATTCAATTATATCAAGATTAGTGGGCACCTAATATATTGATCTATGTTTTGCATACTTGATTTTTAATATGTTTACTCAAGCTAGAGGAGGGTCTATTCTCTCTAATCTTTCAAGGTAAGGGTAAGGGTGCATCCTTCCTAGAGTACTTCATTCGTGAGATTATACTGGATATGTTGTTGTCTGTTGGAATGTTGACATAGTGTTTGGTTTACATGTGTTTTGGAGATGTGTGATAGCTCAGATCACGATAAAAGTGAACATTCAGATTCACCAGCAAAGAGGAGAAGAAAAGGCGAAGGAGGAGGAGGAGAAGCGAGTGGGACTAGTGGTGATCATCATAACATAAACAACTTGCAAGAAGTTGGTAGTGCAATCTTCAAAAGTGCTACGATTATAGCCAAGACGATTAAAGCATCTGAAGAGGGAGAAGAGAGAAGACACAGAGAAATGTTGAATTTGCATGAAAGAAGACTGCAAATTGAGGAATCAAAAGCTGAGATTAATAGACAAGGCATCAATGGAATTGTTGATTCTATCAATAGACTTGCAAATTCAATCCTTTCTTTAGCTTCTAACAACCAACCACCTCCACCTAACTAGAATTATTCTACTACTAAAACACATTGCTAGAGACCAATTAATCACAATTCATTGTACATATACCTCATCATCAACTACTCATAATTTATCATTAATTAATTCATCATGTAATCTTGTGGATAATATTCCACCTAATATGTCTCTCTCATGTAATACCGAATTAAAGGGTTGCTCTTAAGAAGTGCTTATTTTTAAAAATATTTTTCAATTTTTTTGGTTGCCTAATATGATTGATAGTATCAATTGAGAGAATTTTAGTTATTATTTCTTATCACACGAGACTCTGCAATGTATGGCATCATTGTCAATGTCCTCACTACCTTGGATACTCTCATTCAAAATTAGAAGAATATTTAATTTTTAAAGTAGAATTATTTGGGTAATAATTCTCTACTAAATAATATCAACATCGAAAAAAATAATCTTTGAAACTTTAACATTTCAATTATTAATGTTTTGGCAATTACATCTGGAGTAGAAAAAACTAACAACTAAATTAAATAAATTATCAAAAACTAAGAATACTCATAAAATGAATAAATAGAGCACATTATTTTATTATTGAACTCCTAATCCAAAAAGTATAAATAGACTGATTTCATAATCCCCTTTTTGCACTAACGAAACGTTTTTTTTTTTCGTTTCTAACGTTCACAAGTTTTGATGGTTAACGTTATCTTGTAATACTAGTGATAGTTGAACCAAAATTTTACTAGTTGAAAGTTATTAGTTATATATATTAAAGAATAAGGTTGATTTTAATTCAAAGTCCAAACTTAAGGAACTATATTTTGCTTTTTCCGTTTCCCTCACTTCTAAAGTAACTTCCAGCAATTATTATTTTAAAGATAAGCATTATAAACTTGAATGAATTTGTTGGTATGAAAAAAAATAACTAAACTTTATTAGTTAATTTTTATAAGTTAAATCATCATACGAGAAATAGTGAAAGTCCGTTAGTTTTTAAATCAAAAAATAAAAAGTCAACTTACATGAGTCAAAAAATAAAAAATAAGTGGAGATCTACTTTTGGTTTTTAACTTTTTTTTTAAGTCATTTGAAATTTATTTTAAGTTAGTTTTAACTTTGTCAAATAATTCGAAAAACTAAAAATAACTTAAAAGTAAGTATGTCCAACTTTTAAATCAATCGAAACAATATCCGACTCTTTTTCTCTTCGGTAGGGTTGCACCAGATGAAGCCAAATACTTGTTTCCTGCCCTTGCTAGTTGCTACTATTGGTATCAATACATCTCATTTTACAACAAAGATGTAAATTTTATATGATATTGAAATCGATGTAAGCACCTAAATTATTCATCAAATACCTTATTATCTTTTATTAATGACTATTTTTATTGAATATTTATTATTTTTTATCAGTTTAAATCGAATCTGCGCTGTTCATAATTGCTTAGTCATACAAAAGAGAGAGAAATAATTTAGTGATGACTTATGTTTTTAATGGGATTTGAAGTTTTGAATTATGGATTTCATGTTTTGCACCAATTTTATTGGCAAAAAGCTAATTAAAAGTTCCAATGTCTAAAAAGCTCTAGATGTATTATTGTATACACACGTGGTTTTATAATTTCTACTCCTTTGGTATTCAATGGTCAAATGGATACATATAGTGCATGCAATGGAAAAACAAAGTTAAAGTTAAAATGTCAATAAAGTTGAAATCTTTATGATACTCCTGTCTCATTTTATGTGGGGTAGTTTGACTCGACACGGAGTTTAAGAAAAAAAGAAAGACTTTTAAAACTTGTGATTCAAAATGAATGATAGAAATTTATATAGCTATAAATAATTTCATTAAGGGTAAAACATACATTTTATAGTTAAATTATTACTTAATATAGAAATGTATTATTTTTTTGAAATTGACTAAAAAAAAATAAGTCACATAAATTGGGATAGAGGGAGTAATACTTGGTAAAATAAGCACACACGACCATAATAAAAGAAATTACTTCATGTTTTACCCCTAAGTTTATAGATATATATATATATATATACATATGTAGGGTATAGCAAAAGGACTGGTCAAAGGTGCTTGAGTCAAATGATCTCTGGCATTTGCAAAATGGCCATTTATGTGCTATTATTGGTGTCAGTCTTGTGAAGGCTGTGGTGATGGAATCGTTGGGCTTTCCCTTTCCCATTACAGGACTGAGGACTGAGGAGTTATTATTGGCTATGCCTTGTAGACTTTTCTGACATAAAGCTCTACTCTCCTTTCCTTTCCTTTTCTTTGGTTACCTTTTGCCAGAGATGGGTATGTTTCAGCATTTCCCCCTAACCTATTTAATTACTCACCTTCTCAATTTATACATATACGTTTTTATGATTAAATTGCAAAAGAAATAATATACTTTCTCTGTTTAAAAAAGTGTTGCCGAATAAGAAAATATGTCTTTTTTTTTTTAAACTCAGAGTATTTGTTACTCCATCTCAAACCAATTGTTGGGTTTGTGATATTATTTTGCAATATGGGTATTGATTCGATATCAACTCTGTGATAATTAATTTGATAGTGGACATCGATCTTAGGCGGTTTGGAAGGGTAAAGCACTAGTTTAGTAGACTTTGGAGCACTCGTGATTGAAATCGAGGTAGGCTACAACTCACCGACCTTAGACTATGGTTGTGTTGGTATTTACATGATGTTTAGTTAGTGTTGGAAGGGTTCTTAACATGATTCATGTTTAGTTGATAGAATTATTGCCATAGCTTTCATCTTTGAGTATTTTTTAGAGAATTAAGTATGTTTTACCTTGCATGTGATGCCTATCATGCCATGTTGATGCTTTATACATTGTATTGACATTGTGAGATTTTCTTGGCCTTAGTTTAGACTTAGACTAGTTATTGCATTAATTGCGATTTGGAGCCGTTTGCTTTAGAAAAATCTTCTGACGTCGGCTCGGACTGTCTTAGCTCATTGTTGACTAATGTATCAAACTTGGGTCTCATTCCTTAGCTCGATGGTAACTCTGCTTATTAGATTTTCATCCATAATCTCCATATACTATGACCTAGTTGTGATCGGTTGTGACTTTGAGCCTTGTTGGATCTTTTGGATTGGACATGGGTCTCGAGATGGAGTGAGTCCTTTGTAACGTCGAATGTGGGTGTCGATCCACGATATTCCATTATGATGATGGATGTCTGGTTATGGGATTTTTTGGAGTGCACTAGCTATAGTTCGAGGTGAGCGGATGACATTCTAGTTTGACTCATCTCCATTTGTATATAGTTTTTGACTAGCCTTTTGTATTCTAGACAAGTCTGTATTTATTTTGCTTATTTTTGAGTCTTTACTAATTTTGTACCATCGTCCACCAGGCCGTAGGATTGGATCCTCCTCCATCTTAGAACTATGGAACTCAAAAGGGTTCATCCGAGTGAAATACCAGACTTTTGCTATCGTTGCATTCATAATCGATTGACTGGGGCCACAACTTATTGATTGAACTGAGTTGTTATGGCATGAGCTAGCTTATGGAAATCAACTTTCAACTCGACATGCGATGCTTGTTCATTCAAAGGGTTTGCTGGAGCTAGTAGTGTTTGTTGGTCCTCGTTCATGTTTTTTTTTTTTAATGTAAGCTCTTCTAGGAGGCATGATTTTGTAAACGCATAAAGCATTAATTAGAACAAAAGGAGGTTAAATAGAGTTAAACTCTATCGCCTGACTGAGAGCATATGAACGAATGAATGTATTTCCTAAAACATTTCATAGCCTCTCAGTCAAAAGTGTGGCACACTTCACACCCATGAACAAGACTCAATTTAATGCTAATTTCAGACATTCTAGGACATTTGAACCTAATACTATGATACCAAGTTTGTCAGGATCTGAGACTACCCCTAGTCGTAACACGATACTTAGATATAGCTACGAGTGATCCCAAACTAACCCATGATCTGGAATGACACTAAGATTAACCTAAACATTAACTGAATCCAGAATATAAACTAAAATAAATTGTAAGTCTGAATGATTAAAACTGAATACTCAAAAGTGAGTTCATCTGACACACCATAAAGTTGAAATAACAATTTGACTGTTTATCTGAAAGCTTCTAATAAGATAAGTTGCTAGGTTGAGTTATCTAGGGGATTGTCCATGCCTAGTATTGTTCACATAGACTAGCCTGGTGAAGTGTTCGTTTGGTCGCGATTCAAAGAATGATGGTGGTATTGTGCAATGTGATTTAGAATCGTCTCGTGTCGAATGTTCAAACAAATCAAGATAATAACCTGAATTTGGTTGAATTGAAGAAAACAGTTTCAGAAAAGGCTATTGAGGCTTTCTCCCTAGGGGGAGATGGTATTCTTCATTACCAAGGTTGTTTGTGTTTACTAAATTTTGATGAGTTGAGGCAACTAATATTATCAGAAGCTCACAGTTCTCGGTACTCTATTCACCTGGGAGCCACTAAGATGTACTGTGATATACG
Organism: Solanum stenotomum; assembly: GCF_019186545.1. Lineage (NCBI taxonomy): Eukaryota > Viridiplantae > Streptophyta > Magnoliopsida > Solanales > Solanaceae > Solanum > Solanum stenotomum. The sequence continues at coordinate 8,327,645 of NC_064293.1, forward strand.
GGAAGTCTATTAGTGGAATGGGATGAAGAAGAATATTGTAGAATTTGTGGCTAAGTGTCCAAATTGCCAATAAGTGAAGGTTGAACATAAAACATCGGGGGGTATGACCTAAGATATTAGCATTCCTACTTGGAAGTGAGAAGATTTGAATATGAGCTTCATTACAAGTTTACCTCGTACTTATCGACATCATAATTTTATTTAGGTTGTTGTAGACCAAATTACTAAGTCACATACTTTCTTTCTATGAAGACCTCCTATTCAGCCGAGGACTATGCTTGGCTCTATATCTCGGAGATGGTTAAGTTGCATGGAGTGCCTTTATCCATCATTTCAAACATAGGTACTCAGTTCACTTATCAGTTTTGGACATCATTTTAGAAATGACTTGGTACTTAAGTTAAACTAAGCATGGCTTTTCACCCGCAGATCGATGGTCAGGCTGAATGGAAAATTTACACTTTGGAAGATATGTAGAGAGCTTGTGCGATCGACTTTAAAGGTAATTGGGATAATTATTTTCCTTTGACTGAGTTTGCTTGTAATAATAGTTATCGCTTGAGTAGTTAGATGGCTCAGTTTGAGGCTCTCTATGGTAGGAGGTGTAGATCTCATATTAGGTTGTTTGAAGTTGGTGAGATTTTTTAATAGGGCCCAAGTTAGTTCACGAGGCGGTGGAGAAGGTTCAACTTATAAGGGGTAGAGTGAGAACGACTTAGAGTCGACAAAAATCTTATGCGGATGTACGAAGAAGAGAGCTTAAATTCATTGTTGATGATTGGGTTTATTTAAAAATTTCACCCATGAAAGGTGTGATGAGGTTCCCTAAGAAAGGGAAACTTAGTCCCTATTATATAGGCCCATATCAGGTTCTGAGGGTTTCAGTAAGGTGGCCTTTGAGTTGGATTTGCCTTTAAATTTAGCATCAATGCATCCCATATTTCATATTTCCTTGTTAAATAAGTGTATTGGTTATCCTACTTCAGTTGTTCCATTAGAGAGTGTTGGCGTGAAGGAAAGTCTCTCTTATAAAGAAGTTTCGATTGAGATTCTAGACCATCAAGTCTGGAAGTTGAGAAACAAAGAAGTTGCTTTTGTGAAAGTTCTTTGGAGGAATCGTTAGTTGCATGTGATACTTGGGAGGCCAAAACCGATATGATGTCCAAGTACCCCATATTTTTCCCTCTAATTCAGTTTCAGTTTGAAGTACAAGTTCCTCATATATACTCTTTTGGATTCATATGTTTCAGTTATTCTCATGTTTCCCTGTGCATGCATGTTCATGAAATCTGTTTTAAGCTTGGTGTTTTAGTGCAAAGTGTATTACTCCTCATGTTTTATGAATTTTTATGTGTTTTGCATTCATGTTGGGTTGTTAGATCTTTCCCATACTCTATTTTATGCTTGGTTGAATCTCATTTGAGGATAAAGGTTCGCAAGGGGGAGATATTATAATACCTTAAAAGTGTAAAAGTCATTTGTACGATCTCATGTATGGGCCGTGTAATGATCAACAACTCATGGATGGAAATCGTGGTTCAAAGTTAGAGTTTGAGAATGTTGGCTTGACGTTCACGAGTTTGAGTTGTGATTCTTTGTTAGGTGAATAGTTCATGGGGACGGTTCGTAGAAGGAGATAAAAAAGTAGGGAAAATGCAAAGTCTCTGACCCTTTTTCATGGGCCTACAAGATGGCTCATAGTAGGGAACACGGCTCGTGGATGGTGGGTCGTGGTAGTCACTAGAGATTCTTCTGATGCGGGTCATCGAATGGAAAACAACTCATGTATATTGGGTAGTGGTTAGAAGTTAGAGATTAGAACTTTTAGGAAAATGATTCACAAAGGTCCAGTATGGTCCGTGGATCGTTGCACGGACCATAAAGTGGGTTTGTGAAGACTGCACGATAGTTTTAAGTCAAGGGTATTAAGGTCTTTTCCTACTCTTCTAACTCCTATACTAGGTATTTTTAGGCCTAATTTTTGGACCTATAACTGATTCTAAGACCCTAACCCCTCCCCATCCACTCCCATTCTCTCAAACTCCATATTTCTCTCTCAAGTATTCTTCTCCAAGCAAGCTAAGGTTCTCGATTTCAAGCCTCCATTGGAAATTTAAGTTAGGGATATGACCAATGTATGTGGGAAATTCATCAATAGGTTCCTCTTCACCCATTGAGTCCCAAAGATAGCTCATTTCCACTTTATGATTCTTGCCCAATTCTAGGGTTTCATGATTTTCTTATGGGTTCAATTGATTTCAAATTTATTCATCACGATTGATCTTATTATGCATGATTTACTCAAAATACATGTTTTTAATAACATTTTTCATGAACCCTTGTTATGCAAGTATTTTATGATTATGAATCAAGCTATGATGATATGCATGCATTATCATATAAAAATTGTACGAATAAAAAATGCTTTCGAATAAAGTATCAAACAATTTTATAAAAATATTAGGTTTCCGATTGAGTTACCTCTCATTATGAATGAATGTCATGATTTAGATACTTCTAATTGAAGTACTTCTTAATATGAAAAGACTATCATGATTTAGATGTTTTTGATTCAAGTGTCTCTTATGAGTATGTTATGAAATCATGATTTTATAGAAGTTCTTTGTATGATTATGAGATTTTCATGAATGATTCGGTATAAGTAGATCCTTATCATTTCAAAGACTATGAATATGATTATGATTATGCATGTTTTCTATTGGATGTTTACTTAGCACCGAGTTTGACTAGTGGCAACTACCCAGGTCCTAAAACTATGTACCCCTATAGGTTCTGTCTCGATTGGACATTAGCTAGTGGATCCACCTAAGCTCATGATTATGGTCCTTACCTTGGTAAGTAGGACACTCTCTTTTTAGTGTGGGAGCAGTACATGGAAATCCATGTTATAGCTCATATGATTACATTGGTTAATGGTATCTCCCACAAAATATTATGATTACTACATATGTTATGACTATGATGATGATTTAAAGAAGAATGCATGACATTGTACTTTTTTTATGAAATTAGATGGTAAGATTTATGTCATGTTTACTAAGTCATTGCATTATGATATTTTCAGACTTATCATGATATTATGCTATGTTCATGCATCTTTCCCCATATTTAGTACATTTTAAGTACTAGCCGTATACATTCTTGTGCCTATATTATTTTATAATATAGTTTCTGACGCACATTCATTTGGTCGTGGTTAGTACATGATTTTTATTAGCTTTGCACTATTTGGGGAGTCCTCATAGTTCGAGGGCATGCACCATATGTTCTTTATTTCATTCAAACTTTATATTTTATGCACCATATGTTCTCAAATGTTCGAGTGAGCTAGAGTTTGTCCTAGCAACTCACTTATGTAATAGAGACTTATTTAGATATTAGATTTTTGCATATGTGTCTTGTACTAAGATTTTCTCATGTTATGATGAGATTTCTATTTGAGACTTATTTCGCTTGTCTCTTTATTTTAGTTTTGTATGTTATCTTAGTGTCATACTACGCTATGTGGTTTGCTTAGAGTCTCTCAGGATTCTAAGTATCATGTCACGTCTAGGGGGTTGTCTTGGATCATGATAAAAAAATGATTCTATATAGATGTATATCGATTATAGGTAATTGAACAAGGTGGACTCGTATCGATGACCTATTTTATTAGATTTAGGGTGTCGTGTTGTTTTCTAAGATAGAATTGAGGTCCGGTTACCATCAGTTGTAGATTAGGCTGGAGGACATCCCTAAGACAACTTTTAGGACTTGTTACGACCATTATGAGTTTCTAGTGATATCTTTTGGGTTTACCAATACCTGAGAAACATTTATGGACTTGATAACTCATGTTTTAATGACTTAGTTAGACTTTTTGTTCACTGTGTTCATAAATGACATTCTTGTATAGTCGAGGAGTAGGGAGGAGCACGAGCAACATCTGAGGATTGTGCTCCACACTTTGAGATATCAACGACTTTATTCCATATTCTCAAAGTGTTAGTTCTATCTTAAGTCTATAGCATTCTTGGGACATGTGGGGTCCAAGGATTGTATTATGGTAGACTCGACAAATATTGAGGTAGTTTGTGATTAGGAGAGGACAATTTAGTGTTATAATTTAGAGTTTTGTGGGGTTGGCAGGCCACGTCAAACAATTTGTTAAGGATTTCTCTTCTATAGGAGCACCGTTGACTAGGATGACTAGATTGGATCATTCTTTTGAGTTGTCAGCCAAATGTGAGGAGAGCTTTCTAAAGCTTAAGGATTTGCTCACTCAATCTCGTATTCTAGCTCTTCCAGTTGAGGGTAAGAGATTCACGGTGTTTTGTGACATTTCTAATGTTGATTTAGGTTGTGTTTTGATGAAGTAGGGTTGTGTTATTACATTTGCATCGATGCAACTTAAGGTGCACATGATCAACAACTCTACTAATTACTTGGAGTTGGCGATGGTAATTTTTGCGCTTAAGATTTAGAGGCATAACCTCTATGGAGTTTGTTGTGAGATTTTCATATATTATTGGAGTCTTTAGTATATTTTGAGACAAAATGACTTTAATTCGAGGCAACGTAAGTGGATTGATCTTATAAAGGACTACAAACTCTCTATTCTATACCATCCAAACATGGCAAATGTGGTAGTGGACACCTTGATCTGGAAGGCGGCAAGTAAGGGGACTCTAGCCTTCATTTCGGTTTCAGAGAGACCTTTTACATTGGACATCATATTCTTTTCCAATTTGTTGGTTCGACTTGAAATATAAAATCTCTGGGGGATTTCAGCCTCTGTTTGATGCTTTTTTAACTTTATTGAAGCAGATTTGTAGTCGACAATTTGAAGATAAGAGTTATGTGGCTATTTGTCATCGGGTGTTGACAATTGATAATGGTAAATTGACCATAGACTCCAAGGGTGTTTTGGGTTATTTAGTGGCCATATTCGCATTCCCAAAGTTGGGGGCTTAATTCAGTTGGCTCTTCGGGATGCTTACAGCTCCAGGTATTCTACTCGCCCATGTACAACTAAGATCTATAGAGATTTGAGACAACACTACTGGTGAAACGGCATGATGAGATATATAGAAGACTACGCAACTCGTTGCTTGTGTTGTCATTAGGTAAAAACCAAGTACTTAAGGCCTAGTGGTGAGTTTAAGAGATTACCCATTTCTAAGGGGGAGATATTGTAACACCTCAGATTTGAAAAGAAGGAAAAATTGCAGGTTTCCTAGATCTGGTGTCAGTACTGACGGAACCACCAATGGTCTGTAGGTCAAACCATGGACCATAGGTGGAAAATTCAGACGAGTTCAAAAAGTCAAGTCCAGTACTCTTTTACGGTTCACCAGGATGATTCGTCGTTCAATGTTAGAGTCGTAGGTGGATATCGTAGGTAGTCCCAAACTTAGTGAAATTTTGAGGGCCAAAAATGGGACTTACAGTGGCCATATACGGACCATAGGTTGACCGTACATGGGTCCTGTTGTTTGAAGGTCTAGAAACAAGTTTATGAACCCCACTAACGGTTAACCAGGATGGTCCGTAGTTGGACCTACGGCCGTCGTTGGGGTCCGACTTTTAAAGGGGCTTTTGGGTCTTTTCCTAATTGTTTTAACCCAATACTTTATCATTTAGCCCTCTACAGTAGGCCCTATATAAACATTTTTACCCCCAAATCACCCCATTCAATTGACTCTCTTAAATTCCCAAAAGTTGATCAAGTTCATCCTCTCAAATATTTCTCTCTCTAAGGCAGAAGAAGTCTAGGGTTTCGAGATCAAGTCTCCAATTCACCAGTTGCTTGAGGGCTTTTAACTCCAAGGTATGACAGTCTTCACCTATGGAGCTCTTTCCTCCATAGGGTTCCTAAAATCCCCAATTTTGTAAAGTTAGATTCCCCAATCAAATTAGGGTTTTATTCAATCGTCATGGGTTCTTTCCAATGTTGATCCAATTGATTGATTATGTCTTTTTATGCATGAATTGAAGTAATTGAATGCTTTTAAGTTGAGTTCCCATGAACCCATGCATAACCCATGTTTTCTAAACTATGATGATAAAAATATGGTTTTTTGAACTATGAAAGATGAATTGATGAAGATATGTATGTTCTTTATCAAATTGATGAATATGATTTAAGTTGCTTTGAGAGTGAGGCATCAATGATGTTGTTGTTGTTGTGAAAGGATTTTGACATACTTTTCCCTACATGAATGTGAAAGGGCTTTCTCACATAAAAGATTCTTAGAGTTGAAAGGGTTTCTCAACTAAACTTTCAATAAAGATTTAGGAGCTATTCTAATGGAACCTATATTGGATTGGATACTTGATGTGCCTTCCTTGGATAATAAGAAAAGCGACAATTATACATGTCTCTTAATGATAGGACAAGTTAAGACTAATGACTTTTCCGTGGGATTTATTCTTAGCACCGAGTGGACAAATGGCGGTTACCCATGTCCAATAAACTATGTGCCACCCTAGGTTTGTCTTAGATAGACATTAGCTTCTGGATCCACTTAAGCTAGAAATTTATGGTTCTTACCTTGAAAAGTAAGGACATCTCTTTTCGGTGTGGGATAGACACCAGATTCCATGTTATAGCTCACATGGTCTATATGTCAGTTAATGTCTACTTCCTACAATAATGAACTAAGGTTACTTCTAGAAATATCTCACACATGTTTTGAAGATGATTTTACTTGCATTGACCATGATTATGATTATATTTTCTAAACTTTTATCTTATGGTTTAATTTGGTCATCGCATGTCATGAAAAGTCATTTTAGCATGATTTTATAACTCTTATGCATTGTTATCATACTTGGTACATTTGATGTACTAACACATACTCTTGCCAACATTCTTTCACTAATGTAGGGTCCGACGCTCCTATTCCACATCATCATGGCTAGTGATCACCTTAGCAGCTTTTGAAGATTGGTGCGTCCTCATGTTTCGAGGACCGAACCATTTATTTCTTATTGTCTTTACTTTCAAATTTTTGTATGTGATGTATGAGTTACGTCTCAATCCTTCTTTGATGTAATAGATGGATTTGAGACTATGTTAGACTTCCGCTATGTTTTGTCAAACTCTTTGATATAAAACTGTCTTTCAAATCTATTATCTTGTATGATATTTGCTAAGTGGCTTGTGTAGGGCCTCTCGGGGTCTTATACGCCATGTCACGTCTAGGGTGTACTTTGGGTCGCGATAGTATCATATCATATGCTATATGTGGATCCACTAGCTAAGCCATTTAAGGCAAACCTATGAGGGCACGTAATTTGGAACTAGATTTTGCTACTAAAGACTACCTATTTGAGCCTCCACCTCAAAGTTTTCTCGGTGCTAAGTTAAATCCCAACGGGATAGTCATTTTCATAAACTTATCATCATACATGGAAAAGAACAATTCAAACACTAACCCAAGCTTAAACATAAGAGATTAGCTCATTAAATCTTGAATCAGGCATATGTGAGAAAGCCTTTCACCAAACCATGATTCCTTAATATGTGACAAAATCCTTTCACAATTTCATTGATGATCATATTAAAGCAACCTAGATCATAAAACAATATCTTTCATATATCATGCATAACTTCATGAAAACACCATTCATAGGTTTATCGTAAATACATGTCTTTTAGGGTTCATAGTAAAAAATCATGATAAATGCAAGAGTTTATGTGAAATCAATTGAAAAATATGTAATTGAATGAAAACCTAATCAATTTGTTTAAAATTTAACTTGGAGAATTGAGAAACCTTGGGGCTCAATAGGTGAGTGGAACCCATTGATGAAACCCTACATACCTTGACGATCAATTCCCAAAAGCAATGGTGTAAATATGACTTCATTTGGAACCCTAGCTTTTTCTTCTTGACCTTAGGAGACAATTGGAGAGGGGTGAATGTGGATGGAATTTGGGGTTTGAGTTAATGAGAGAATTGGGCGAATTTTGGGGGTAGAGTGGTAATTATAGGTCTTGAAATAAAGATCAAAACTACATATTATAGGTATTAGATGCATAGGAAAAGAACCAAATACCCTTAAGAAATAACTGTCAGACAGCCCTACGATTGTGACATATGGCTCGTAGGAATTCCTATGGCCAGCCCTAGTCAACTGTAGAACCAACTTCAGAAACCCAAAAATTCAATCATTTTCCAAAAGACCATTCTACGGTCTTCCAAATTTTCTACCGTTCGTAGACCCCATCTGTTGAATACATTTCAACTCCAAAATTTCACTAAGTCAAGATTAGTTCTCCGAGACAACCTTACGACCTGTAGAACAACTTAGGACCTATCAAACCCTTCCGTAGGACTGAGGTCTTTAAACCAAATCTCTGAATCCATCCTACGAGTGACATATACGGTGTATCATGTTCATTCATGGGTCAAACTTCAGAAACTTTCTTTTCTAAAACTTAGCTCTAGGTCCTATGGTTCCATTACTACGGCCTGTAGAACTTCGTACAGTCTGTAGGTTTGTCTCGTAGACCTCTGCTTTAGGGGATTTTCTGCACTTTCTTTTCTTAACTTTCCAACTTCAAAGGTGTTACAATATCTCCCCTTTGGGAACATTCGTCCTCGAATGGGACTCAAGCTAGCATGAATAGAGTAGGAGAGAAACTAACAACCCAACATAAGTGTCAATTTCATCATAATGCACATAAATATGAAGAATCACCCCAAGCTAAATCATAACATCAAAATCAAGTTTTTATGAACATGCATGTATATGGAAACATGAGAATGACTAAAATGCATGAATACAAAAGAATGAACCACGAGGAGCTAATAGCTCAAGCTAGAGTAGGAGCAGAGGGAAAGATATAAAGATACCGGGACCTCATATCAGCTTCAGCATCCCAACTAGCACCTTCAACTAATTGATTCTTCCAAAGGACCTTCACAGAAGCAACTTCTTTATTTCTCAACTTCCAGACTTGCCAAACTAAAATCTCAATTGAAACCTCCTCATAAGAAAGATTTTCTTTGACTCCCAAACCTTCCAAATGTACAATAGATGTCAGATTTCCAACACACTTCTCAACAAAAAGACATGGAATACCAGATGTACTGATGCTAAATACTTAGGCAACTCTAATTCATAAGCAACCTTGCTAATACGCTTCAAATCTGATATGGACCAACATAAAAGAGACTAAGCTTTCCTTTCTTCTCAAAACCCCATCACACACACCATTAGTGCTGGGCATAATTTGGTTCAAACAAAAAAAACCGATCGAACTGAAATTTCTTAAAATTCAATTTCAGTATCGGTTGGTTTCAGTTTTTAATTTTATAAATTTAGTAATTCGGTTCTGTTTTTGGTTTTTAATGTATTTTTTTTGGTTAACCGAAAAACTGAATTTTATTTAATACTTTTATAATTTTATACAAATCCAATACATGTCCAATCCAAAACCCTAAACTCATTTATTAATTGTCCAAAGTCCACATGTCAGACCATTAAAAATTAAAATAAAGGGCCCATATTGAACATTTATCACCCAATTGCCCAATAGATAAATCCCTAAGTTCACTAACTCAGTTCTCACGCTCAACCTATTCCCCAAGCCTCGTACTTCACTATGAAGTGTAAAGCAGACCGACGATGTCAGTTCTCACACTTAATCATTGTTTCATCGCCGACGATTGACGACTCATCGTGACAGCCCTCAATCCTTAAAATTATGTTTAAACTGACAAATTTTAATAGTTTATTTATGACCAAAAAAAGGGTCGAGAATGATGATATTCAGACTAAAATAAACCGAACAAAAATTGCAAAAATCAAACCAAACATAATATATTTCAGTTCGGTTTTGGTTATAATTTTCATCAAGCCGAAAACAAAAAAAACGAAACGAATTTCACAAATTGAACCAAACCGACTGAATGCCCATCCCTACACATCATGGGTGAAATCTTCAAGTAGACCCAATCATATCAAGCTATCTTCTTCTAACATCGACACAAGACTTTTGTCGACTGTGAGCCGTTTTCAACCTTTTGCGAACAAGTCGAACATTTTTCATAACCTCATGTACCAACTCATGCCAAATCAAAGCAACCTCACCAACTTCGAACAAACCTATATGAAACCTACACCCCTACCATAAAGAACATCAAATGAAGCCATTCCAATATTAGAATAATAGCTATTATTATAAGCAAACTCAATCAAAGACAAATGATCATCCCAATTACCCTTGAAGTTAATCACACAGGCCCTTAAAATATCTTCCAAAGTCCAAATGGTACGTTCGTCTTGTCCATCGGTTTGAGCATAAAAAGTTCTTCTAAGTTTCACTTGAGTATCAAGACCTTTTTGAAACAACTTCCAAAACTGAGACGTAAACTGAGTGCGACGATCGAAGATTAATGATAAGGGCACTCCATGCAACCTCACCATTTCCTGAATGTAAAACATGACATACTCTTCGGCTGAAAATGAAGTCTTAGCGGGAAGAAAGTGAGTTGATTTCGTCATTCGGTATATAATAATCCAAATCAAATTAATTTTTGATAAGTGAGCGATAAACCCGTAATGAAGTCCATATTCAAATCTTCTCACTTCAATGTAGGGATACTTATGTTTTGATCCAAATCACTCGGTTTCTAATGATCAACCTTCACTTGTTGAAAATTTATACACTTAGCCATATATTCTGATATATCCTTCTTCATCCCATTTCACCAATAGACTTCCCACAAATCATAGTACATCTTGGTGGCTTCCGAGTGATAAAATACCGGGAACTGTGAGCGCTGTCAGAATTTGATTTCTCAACTCATCAACATTCGAAACACATAACCAACTTTGATACTTAAGGAATCCATCTTCCCCTTAGGAAAAAGCCTCAATGGTTTTTTCCGAAACCAACTTCATTAAGTTAACTAATACCGGATCAAGATCTTGCTTAGCCTTCACATCCGATGCAAAAGACGATTCCGACCGTTATGAACAATGACACCACCTTCATTAGAATCAACCAAGAAAGCACCTAATCGGGCCATCCTATAAACATCATGGACTAACTCCTTCTTACTATCCTCAATATGAGAAACACTACCCATTGATAGTCGACTAAGAGTATTCGCCACCACATTCACTCTTTTGGATGGTAGAGGACACTCATGTCATAATCCTTAAATAACTCAAGTCATCTCCTTTGGCAAAGATTCAAATCCTTTTAAGTGAATGCATATTTCAAACTCTTGTGGTCGGTAAGCACATATACATGAATACTATATAGCTAATGCCTCCAAATCATTAGGGCAAATACTATCGCTGCTAACTCCAAATCATGAGTCGGATAATTCTTTTCGTGCACCTTTAATTGCTTGAAGTATAAGCAATAAATTTTCTATGTTGTATCAAAACATAACCAAGTCTAATCCTTGAAGCATCACAATATACCACCAAACCATCTGATCCTTTCGGTAATGTCAAAATAGGGGTTGTAGTGAGTTTACCTTCAATTCTTGGAAACTCTTCTTGCAAGCTTCTGACCATTGAAATTTAACCTTCTTTTGAGTCAATATCGTCAATGGTGAAGCAATAAAGGAAATCCTTCCACAAACCTTTTATAGTAACCGCTCAAACCCAAGAAACTTCATATATCTGAAGCAGACAAAGGTCTAGGCCAATTCTTAATCGCCTCAGTTTTCTTAGGATTAACTAGAATACCTTCACCGCAGAGAATATGGCCAAGGAAAGCCATGGACCTCAATCAAAACTCACACTAGCTAAACTTAGCATACAATTCCCGATCCTTGAAAATTTTCTCAACAATCCTCAGATGCTCAGCATGTTCATTTTTACTTCGAGAGTAAATCAAAATATCATCAATTAACACAATCACAAACATGTCAAGATATTTCTTGAAAACCCTATTCATCAAATCCATGAACATTGCAAGGCGTATAATTCAAACAAAAAGACATCATAAAAAATTCATAGTGACCATACCGAGTTCAAAAATCCATCTTTGGAATGTCACTTTACTCCACCCTCAATTGGTGATGATAACCCGATCGAAGGTCCATATTAGAGAAGTAACACGCTCCTTGGAGTTGATCAAACAAGTCATCTATCCTTGGAATATGATACTTATTCTTAATGATAACCTTATTCAATTGTCGATAGTCAATGAACATTCAAACGGAACCATCTTTCTTCCAAACAAACAACACCATAGACCCCATGGTGAGATATTCGGTCTAATAAAACTCTTATCCAACAAATCCTTCAATGAAGCCTTCAATTCCTTAAGTTCTATTGAGGCCATATGATAAGAAGGAATAGAGATAGGTTGTGTATCAGGGAGAAGGCCAATACCAAAGTCTATTTGCCTTTTGAGAGGAATACCAGAAAGATCATTGGGAAACACTTTTGAAGACTCATTTACAATCAAAACTAACTCAAGAGTAGAGATATTGGAATCGGTATCCCTAACTTGAATAAGATGATAAATACAACTCTTAGAGATCATTTTTCTAGCCATTAGGCAAGATATAAACTGACCCTTTCAGACATAATTTCCCCCTTCCCATGACATGATAGGTTCATTCGGAACCTTGAATGTGACCAATCGAGTCCTACAAACTATGGAAGCATGACATGCATGTAGTTAATCCATCCCACATATAAAATAAAAATATAACATAACAAGCTTTACAAGATCAACATGAATGACTTTATGAGAATTAGAAATAGGACAATTTCTATAAATACTTTTAGCAATAATAAAATCACCAATGTAAGTAGAGACATGAAAGGGATTAGAAAGGATTTCAAGACCAACATCAAATATCATGGCAACATAAGGAGTATCAAAATATAACGTAGCACCCGAATCAAGCATATCATACACATCAAAATGAAATACTTTTGACAAACCAGTCACCACATTGGGGGAACCCTCATGATTCTATCGAGTATGAAGAGCATATAATTTATTCTGACAAGGAGCACCCGAACCAAAACCACTAGGCTGAGCTTGCCTAGTATCCTTACCCTTGCTAGCTTTCAATGGATAATCCTTCACTTTGTGACCACTTTTTACACAACCAAAACAACCAGTTGAACCTGCTAAACATTTTCCCGAGTGACTCTTGCCACATCTTTGGCAAATGGAAATAAAAGATCCATTGCAACCACCACCTTGAGGCTTAGGGTTTGACACTATTTTTGTTGAAATTAGAGGTCGGGGCATTAGAAGTACCTTGACCAGAAAACTTTTTCCCGAATTAAAGAAACTCATGTCCACCGGACCTTGAAAAGTTACCATCACCGGTCCTTGCCCTCTTGGACTCACTTTCAATTTCCTTAAGTTTTTTCTCTTCAATTTGTTGGGAATTTATCGTCAAATGGGAGATACTCATTTCCTTAATCAACATGGAAGTTTGACATTCTTTGACAACCAACTCGGAAACACCCTACATAAACTTATCCATCCTTTACCTAGAGTCAACAACCATAGTTAGAGTGTCGTTTGCCAATTGAGTGAACTTCAAAGAATACTTTTTCACACTCATATTACCTTGTCGGGGGTTAATAAACTCAAGCACCTTTGCCTCCCCCATCTCAAGAGGAAACAAGTGGTCAATAAAAGCTCCATTGAATTTTTCCTAATCAAGAGGACCCGCATTAACGACATTCTAACCCTTTCATTGTTCAAACCAAACTTCAACAACACCCTTAAGTTGATAAGAAGTCAATGCTGCCTTCTCTACCGTAGACAATCTCATAATTCCCACAATCTTATACACCTCACCAATGAATGCTGGAGGATCCTCATCAACCTTGGAACCATGGAACTCCGGAGGATTCATCCTAGTGAAGTCTCTTATCCTTGTCGCCACCATACCTATGTTTGGGTTCACATGAGCAACAATTTCTCTATTTTCTTGGGTCATAATAACTTGATACAATACTTGAAAAGTGGATCAGAATTTGGCTTGAGTCACTTGCTCGGTCAAAGGGTCAATCAGAACTTGAGGAACCTCGGGCTCTACATTCTTACCCGCATTCCTTCTCACATAATCTCTTATGAGGGGCCATTTCCTGAAAATCACCGGACAAGATTTAGGAGTAGTATCATTATACATATATATTTTATGGCATGACTTTAGAGTAATGAAAGAAGTGAAGTTTCCTAAATGCTTTGTAGCCTCCTATTCATAAATGTGGCACGCTTCACACTCAAGAACAAGACTCTACTCAACGTAGTTTGTTAGATATCCTAGTACCATTTTTAAGACCTTGTGCTCTGAATACCTAGTTTTTCATGACTCAAAGTACACCCTAGATGAGACATGACATATAAGAACATGGAAGGCCCTACACAAGTCACTTGACATAGATATACACAACATACTAGACAAATGTAGAGAATCTCATATAATGAAAGAGTTTTACATAAAAGTGGAAATCTACTCACTTTTTTGATAAGTCAATCTAATACATCCAAAGAAGTGGTTGAGGTGTAACCCATACACCATGTACAATATCTGAACACTAAATACATAAGAAATATAGTAAAGGTGACAGGGTCCTCAAAATATGAAGATTTACTAAGTCTTCAACAATTGATCAAGCAACTAGTCACGAGCGAGAGGAGAAGTGTCAGACCCTACATTATGAAACAATGTAGGGGCAAGTATGCATTAGTACATGGAGTGTACTAAGTATGATGGATATGCATAAAAACCTAAAACATGATCATAAGGGGACATAACGGGAAAATATGATATGCATGATCAAGCTAAAGCATAGTAAAACCTTTTAAAGAAGAATCATAAATGTAACATCCGGCCTTATAAAGAGCTAGATTTAGAAAGAACTAAGTTGGAAAGAGCCAATTTAAGTTTTGTTCAAGTTAAGCTTAAGTTGTGAGTTTTGGATCAACTTCAGATAGTCATAACTTTTGGTACAGGATGAGTTAGGTAGCCTATAAGATATCAAATGAAAGGTCTTGGAATCTTCTTTCCAACGCCACTAAGTTTGCTAAGTTTCAAGTTTGGATGAGGGAGATATGCCCATTTGAAGTTAGCCTGTCTAGTTAAGGAAAGTTACCCAAAAATATGAGAGGTATTTCAGTCTTTTCCTTACCCCTTCAGATTAAAACGTTTATAGTAAATATTTTGGGGTCAAATATGATTTTGGCCAGTTTTACGAATTCTAAATTAGGCTTAGGGTTTTTAGAGGAGTTCAAGAAGAGGAAAAAATGGGAGGTTCAAGACGTTCATCGATTTTTCTTGTGAATCGAAGATTGTTTCGCCAAGGGTTGATCCCTAAGAGGTATGCGAGTTCTCATCGTATTGGGTTCATTCACCCATATGCCAATCATGATTTACATATTTGAATCTCATCCATAAGAGTGAGTATATTTGAGTTCTTGATGAGTTTCTTGAAGAGTTTCTTGAAGTTTATGATCTATTCTTTAAGTATGAGGTTTCGTTGAGTTCTTGTGATGAGGATCCCGTGTTGGAGTATTGTTCTTGAGTAATTTAGGGTGAATTTCGTTGTAATTATGTTGGGTCTAACCGTCTAACTGTAACACCCCGGAATCAAAAGAGGGAACCCTAGAAGAATTTCAGAACCAACAGGTGCCATCCACGCAAGGTAGCCATGGCTCGAACCACGGATCATAAGTGGGCCTATGGGAAAGGTCACCAGCAAACTGCCAAGGCCATGGACCACGACTGGGCCTACGGACCGTCGGTGGGTCCATAGCCCGTGGTCCAAGAGCTATAGGTCAGGACAAAACTCACTGACGAGTGTGCAGGACGGACCGTTGGTCCATCCACGGTCTGTCAGTGGTGAATCATGGGTCAAGGTTGGCAGATAAGCTTCAGGGTTAGTTGGGTCTTTCCTAATTAATTAATTCTTTTACTATGTCATTTTACCAAAGTCTAGAACACCTATATAAGTATTTTTAACCCCTAAATTCACTCATTCAAGTCATTATTCCAAAACCCCCAAAAGGTATCCCAAAGCTCTTCCTCTCAAATATTTCTCTCTCTAGAACTTGAAGAAGAAGAAAGAGTTCAAGCTAGGATCAAGGTCAAGTATCCAACCCTAAAGAATTTGAGGGCTTTGTTAACAATGTATGGTGGATTTTCATCCATGGAGCCCCCATGATTTCCCCAAGTTAGATAATAATTCCCCAATTCTAGTTAGGGTTTCTTCTAATGTTATGAGACTTGATCCAATTGAGTGGAATATGATTGTTTATGATTGAATTGATAGAATTACATATTTTTAGGATGAATTTACATACCCATGCCTAAACCATGATTCTAAGATGAATTTGATATATGGGTTATACTTTATGAGAGGGGAAATTGAGGNGGTGAATCATGGGTCAAGGTTGGCAGATAATCTTCAGAGTTAGTTGGGTCTTTCCTAATTAATTAATTCCTTTCCTATGTCATTTTACCCAAGTCTAGAAAACCTATATAAGTATTTTTAACCCCTAAATTCACTCATTCAAGTCATTATTCCAAAACCCCCAAAAGGTATCCCAAAGCTCTTCCTCTCAAATATTTCTCTCTCTAGAACTTGAAGAAGAAGAAAAAGTTTAAGCTAGGATCAAGTTCAAGTCTCCAATCCTCAAGAATTTGAGAGCTTTGTTAACAATGTATGGTGGATTTTCATCCATGGAGCCCCCATGATTTCCCCAAGTTAGATAATAATACCCCAATTCTAGTTAGGGTTTCTTCTAATGTTATGGGACTTGATCCAATTGAGTGGATTATGATTGTTTATGATTGAATTGATAGAATTACATAATTTTAGGATGAATTTACATACCCATGCCTAAACCATGATTCTAAGATGAATTTGATAAATGGGTTATACTCCATGAGAGGGGAAATTGAGAATTTAGATGTATTCTTCTAGGATTGATGAAATATATTAGAATTTCTTTGAGAATGAGGCTTATGAGATGATTATGATATTGAATTGCTTGAGTGAAGCATATAGACATGAATTGCTTGAGATTAAAGCATATAGACATAATGAATATTAGGGTTTTGAAGTGTAATGTTTATATGATGAATTATGATTAATAGAGCTTTGAGAGTAAAGTTATATGATGATTGTTGATTAGTAGATATAATTGTTGTGGAAAAGTTTACCCACATGATTTACACTATGAATGTATGAATGTATGAATGTGAAAGATTTTCTCACATAAGAATGACTCTAGATTGAAAGGCTTGCTCACCTAAAATGAATCAAAGAATCTATAAACTATGATGTATAAGACTTAGCTTGGGTTGGCATAATGAGATTATTTTTCCATGGTAGCTTGAAGTAGTGATATGAGATCCCTTCATGATAGCTTGACTTGGTAAGACAAGACTATGCATGGTAGCTTGAGTTAGTAGATCTCATGGATAGCCTTGGATTGAGCAATAGTACCCTTCCAATGGTTAGCTTGAACTAAGCATGATAGGATGTTTTGCATTGTAGTTTGACTTGGTAAGGCCAAACCATTTCATTGGTAGCTTGGATTGAGAAATAACACCCTTTCTTGAATAGCTTGGACTTGCATAGTAAGGTGTTTTCCATGATAGCCTGGTCTAGCATAATGATGTGTTTTTTCTTGGTAGCCTTGAATTGGTAAATAATAAACGTTCATGGATAATGACTTAGCTTGGATTAGTAAAGTAGTACTCTTCCATGGATAGTAGAAAAAGCCAAGGAGGGACTAGTCCCTAATAAAGTTAGCATAGTTATGATGAAACAAGGTTACTTCAAGGAAGTATCGTAAATATGTTTTAATATGAGATTTGTTTGTTATGATGATGATTAGCTTGGATTGTTGCTTGATTCCCTTCCTTGATATGTACGACTAGAGGTGGATGACCCAAGTCTTGACTAAGGATAAGTTGAGGTTAGTTCAAGAAGTATTCCTCTTACATTATGATAATTTATGTGCGTTGATTATGATTATGACTTATATTGTCTAATTATTATGTTTATAGCTTATGTCTTATGTTGACTAATGCTTATGTTATGCCTATTTTGATGTTTATGCAAGCTATCATATTTATTGCATCTTTGTACTAACGCATACTCTTGCCTACATTTCTTATCAAAATGTAGGGCCCAGCGATATCGACTTCCATCTCCGTGGCTAGGATCATAGTAGAGTAAGTCTTGAAGATTGGTGAGTCCTCAGAGCATTTGCGGATTTGACAACCATTTTCTTATGTCTTTCCTTTTATGTTTTAAACTATTGTATGGGCTGCATCCCAAGGATATTCATATTTTAGATAGTTTGAGACAATTTTAATAAACTTTTGCTTCATTTTATAAAGACTTTGATATTGTTGAAAATGTTTTAAATTTCTGCTAAATTCTATTATCTTATGTTATAAAAGCTAAGTGGCTTGTATGAGGCCTCTCGGGGTCTTGTACGCGATGTTACGTCTATAGTGTACCCCTGGGTCATGACAAACTTGGTAATGAGAGCACAAGGTTTAGAATGGTTCTAAGATGTCTCAAAACCACGTTTAGTAGAGTTTTGTTCATAAGTTTGAAGCGCACCACATTTATGAATGAGAGGCTACTAGATGCTTAGGAAACTTCACTTCTTCATTACTCTCAGTTGTGTGATAGAGTTTAACTCTATAAGGTCTTTCTCCTAATCCTTACCCGATGGTCTTAGGATATGACTACTACAAGGGCTAATGCTAGAAGGAATGACAAAGACAATATGGATCAAGAAGCTCCTCCTCAAGCTCCACAAGCTCCGGTCGACCCTATGGCAGAGAATGTAACAAATGTGAAGTTTAGATCGCCTTTTCAAGTGTTGGCTCAAGCCGTGACGGCCCAAGCCAATAGGGAGGTTGTAGTCCCCGTGAACTCAAATGTGGGTACGACGTCTTCTAGAGTGAGGGACTTTACAAGGATGAATCCTCTAGAATTCTATGCTTCCAAGGTTGAGAAAGATCCTTACGAATTCGTAGATGAGGTTTATAAGGTGTTGGACATTATAGGAGTGACTCCAGTGGAAAAGGAGGAATTGGTCACTTATCAACTTAAGGGGGTTGCTCAGATCTGGTTCAACCAATGGAAAGAAGCAAGACCGGTAGAAGCGGGTCCCATAGAATGGGAAAGGTTCAAAAATGCTTTTCTTGATAGGTTCTTCCCTCTTGAGATGAGAGAGTCTATGGTTCTTGAGTTCATTAATCTTCACCAAGGAAATATGAGTGTTAAGGAATATGTTTCGAGATTCACTCAGTTGTCAAAATATGTTCCATCTATAGTGGCCGACCCGAGGTCAAGAATGAGTAAGTTCGTATCGGGAGTTTTCGATTTGGTAGTGAAAAAATATCGTACGGATGTGCTTGTCCATGATATGGATATTTCTCATCTCATGGTCCATGCCCAACAAATTGAAGAGGAGAAACTTAAAGAGAGATCTAGGGAGAAAAAGAGGTCTAGAAATGGTGGTGGTAATCCCTCTCATGCAAGGTCTGAGGAACATGGTCGTCCTAGGTATCGATAAAGGTTTTTCGAGCAAGGTTCTTTATATCCTCCTAGGTTCAATAATGAAGATAGGGTGTTTAACCCTAGATCGCAAGTAATTAGTAGTGAATCCCTATGGATTACTTGTGCTAGGTGTGGAAAGAGACATGAGGGTAGGTGTTTAGCCGGCATAGAGGGTTGCTTCGGTTGTGGTAAAAATGGTCATAAATGAGGGATTGTCCAATCACAAAAGCTAAGAAAAAAGAGGTCAATCAAGCTCTTCCTAGTGGTTCGGGTTCTAATGCCCCCAAACAAAATCGATTCTATGCTCTTCAGACTTGAGGTGAACAAGAGTGTCCTCCAGATGTAGTTACCGGTATGTTGAAGGTTTTCCAACTTGATGTTTATGCTTTATTAGATCCCGGTGCTATCTTGTCTTTTGTGATGCCAATTATGGCTATGTGAATTGATAGGACTTGATATGATAGACTTTGATGTTGTCCTTAGTATGGATCAGGTGCACTCTTGTTATGTTCCTAATGATTATAGAACTCGTGTAGCCAAGTTTCAGTTCCCAAGTGATCCCGTCCTAGAGTGGAAGGTGGAAATTCTATGCCAAGAGGTCAGTGAGTGTCTTATATGAAAGCTAGAAGAAGGATTTCTAAGAGTTGCCTTTATCACCTAGTTAGGGTGAGGAAATAGATTTTTAGTGGTGACCAACTCCAAGGGGCAACTTACCTTTTTAAGATTGACCTTAGGTCGGGTTACCACCAATCGAGGGTGAAGGATGATGATTTCTCGATAACGACTTTTAGAACATGTTATTGTCATTATGAGTTTTTGGAGATGTCATTTGGTTTGACTAAATACCCCGGAGATATGTATGAATTTGATGAATATGGTGTTTAGATAATACCTTGAGATTTTTAGTTAGTAGACTTCTCCAAAGGGTGGTGTTATAGTCCACCATGGTTTACAATCATCTTGTGTGACGGGTGTGAAAGCTTAGTGATGACTTGATTCGAACTTAGTTGAATTGAAAGAAGCAGTGCTTAGAAAGTTCTTTTAGGCTTTCTCCCAAGGGGGAGATGAAGTGCTTAGATAGCAAGGTCTTTGAGTGTTCCTAATGTTCATGAGTTGGGTATACTTGAAAATCTCACCCACGAAGGGTGTAATGATGTTTGGGAGGTAAGGTAAGCTTAGCCCCGTTTGTAGGCCCATGTGAGATCTTGAGACATGTTGGTAAGGTTTCTTATGAGTTAGGTTTGCCTAATGAGTTGGCATCAGTGCATTCGATTTTCCATTTCTTTATGCTAAAAAAGTGTGTTGGAGAACAGACATTCATAGATCCCTTAGAAGGTTGGGAGTTAATGAGAATCTCTCTTACGAAGAGGTACCGATTGAGATTTTAGACTGGCAAGTTAAGAAGTTGAGGAACATGGGAGTTGCATCTGTGAAAGTGTCATGAATGGATCATTTAGTTGAGGGTGCTACTTGGGAGGTCGGGGCAGATATGATGTCCCGATATCCTCATCTTTATTCTTCTACTCCTCCTCTAACTTGAGATAATGAGTTCATCATGGTTTGTTCTTTGTATGAAGTCATGTGTGTTTTAGAAGTTCCCATGATTTCCTTATGTTATGCATGTTTATAAAAAAACTTGTATTTAGAAAGAAAATGAGTTTACATGATTGAATTTCCTCATGTTGTAGTTCATTGAGTATGAGTTGTCTATAAACTTCATGAGATGAATTGATGAGCATGCCTTAGCTTGGAGTTGAGAATTCCTCCTTGGATGTATGCTTTGAGTATAGATTGCACATGAGCTCCATGAGATTGGGGTTGAGCACACATTTAGCTTGGAGATGATAGTTCCTCCTTGAACATGAGAAATGTTGAAATTTCATGCATTTTGGGTTGCTAGATGCAGTTCCTACTTCCTTATGATGCATTGAGTATGTTTAGCTTGGAGTTGATGTTCCCTCCTTGATTACGTGCATTTGATGAGTTGCATGCATAATAGGTTGTTAGTCTTGAGTCTTTTCGTTTAAGGTATGCTTAGAATCTCATTCGAGAACGAATGATCCCAAGGGGGAGATATTGTAACACCTCGGACTCAAAAGAGGGAACCCTAGCAGAATTTTAGAATCTATAGGTGCCATCCACGCAGGCCAGCCACGGCCCATGCGTCGAACCACGGATTGTAAGTGGGCCCATGGAAAGGTCACCAGCATGCTGCCAAGGCCATAGACCACGACTGGACCTACGGACCGTCGGTGGGTCCAGGAACCGTAGGTTTGATGAGTGTGTAAGATGAAACGTTGGTCCATCCACGGTCCGTCAGTGGTGAGTCGTGGGTTAAGGCTGGAAGTTAAGCTTCAGGGTTAATTGGGTCTTTTCCTGATTAATTAATTCCTTTACTATGTTGTTTTACCCAAGTCTAGAACACCTTATATAAGTATTTTTAACCCCTAAATTCACTCATTCAAATTATTATTCCAAAACCCCCCAAAAGAAATTTCAAAGCTCTTCCACTCAAATATTTCTCTCCCTAGAGCTTGAAGAAGAAGAAAGAGTTCAAGCTAGGATCAAGGTAAAGTATCCAATTCTCAAGCATTTGTGGGCTTTGTTAACAAGGTATGATGACTTTTCATCCATGGAATCCTTTCATCCATGGAGCCCCCATTATTTCCCCAATTTAGAAGAAAAATTCCTCAATTCTTGTTAGGGTTTCTTCTAATGTTATGGGTTTTGATCCAATTGACTGGATTATGATTTTTTATGATTGAATTGATAGAATTACATGTTTTTAGGATGAATTTACATGTACCCATGCCTAACCCATGATTCTAAGATGAATTTGATATAGATGAGTTTTACTCCATGAGAAGGGAAATTAAGAATTTAGATGTATTCTTCAAGGATTGATAAAATACATTAGAATTGCTTTGAGATTAAGGCTTATGAGATGATTATGATATTGAATTGCTTAAGTGAAGCATATAGACATGAATTGCTTGATATTAAAGCATATACACATGACTTATGACTATTAGGGCTTTGAAGTGCAAAGTTTATATGATGAATTATGATTAGAAGGGCTTCAAGAGTAACGTTATATGATGATTGTTGATTAGTAGATAGAATTGTTGTGGAAGGGTTTACCCATATGATTACACTATGACTATGAAAGGTTTTCTCACATAAAAATGATTCTAGGTTGAAAGGCTTGCTCACTTAAAATGAATCAAAGAATCTATGAACTATGATATATAAGACTTAGATTGGGTTGGCATAATGAGATGCCTTATCCATGGTAGCTTGAAGTAGTGATATGAGATCCCTTCATTACAGCTTGACTTGGTAAGACAAGACTATACATGGTAGCTTGAGTTAGTATATCTCATGGATAGCCTTGGATTGAGCAATAGTTTCCTTCCAATGGTTAGCTTGAACTAAGCATGATAGGATGCTTTGCATGGTAACTTGACTTGGTAAGGCCAAACCATTTCATTGGTAGCGTGGATTCAGCAATAGTACCCTTCCTTGAATAGCTTGGACTTGCATAGTAAGGTGCTTTCCATGATAGCTTGGTCTAGCATAATGATGTGTTTTTCCTTGGTAGCCTTGAATTGGTAAATAGTAACCATTCATGGATAGTGACTTAGCTTGGATTAATAAAGTAGTACTCTTCCATGGATAGTAGAAAAAACTAAGAAAAGACTAGTCCCTAATAAAGTTTGCAAAGTTATGATAAAACAATGTTACTTCAAGGAAGCATCATAAGTATGATTTAATATGAGATGTGCTTGTTATGATGATGATTATCATGGATTGTTGGTTGATTTCCTTCCTTGATACGTACGACTAGAAGTGAATGACCCAAGTCTTGACTAAGGATAAGTTGAGGTTAGTTCAAGAAGTATTCCTCTTACATTATGATGATTTATGTGCATTGATTATGCTTATGACTTATATTGTCTAACTCTTATGTTTATGGCTTATGTCTTATGTTGACTAATGCTTATGTTATGCATATGTTGATATTTATGCAAGCTATAATATTTAGTACATCTTTGTACTAACGTATATTGTTGCCTACATTTCTTATCCAAATGTAGGGTCTGGCGATATCGACTTTCATCCCTGTGGCTAGGATCATAGTAGAGTAAGTCTTGAAGATTGGTGAGTCCTCATAGCATTCAAGGATTTGACCACCATTCCCTTATGTATTTCATTTTATGTTTTGAACTATTGTATGGGCTACGTCCCAAGGATATTCATGTTTAGATGGTTTGAGACAATTGTAATAGACTTCCGATTCGTTTTATAAAGACTTTGATATTGTTGAAATTGTTTTGAATTTTCCGCTATATTCTATTATCTTATGTTATGAAAGCTAAGTGGCTTGTATGAGGTCTCTCGGGGTCTTGTACGCGATGTTACGTCTAGGGTGCACCCCTGGGTCGTGACACTAAGAATCCATAAGAGTTTGAGGGAAATCGTTTGATTTTAGAGGAGTTAGAGCAAGAATGTAACATCTGGTAATTTGAAATATCTATGAAGAGGCTTAAAATCGGAAATAGTCATTTTTGGAAGGAATTCAAAAAAATCTGGAAATTTGGTTAAGTGTGGGAAATCAGTGAGTTTTGGCCAACTTTGAGCAGTCGTAACTCTTAGGTCAGGATGAGTTAGGAGTAGTTCCAGTTATGGTTGCGAAGCTTGTGGAATGATCTTTCCAACGCCATCGAGTTTGCTTGATTCCGAGTTTGTATGAGTGAGTTATGGCCATTGAAAGTTGGGCAGTTGGCAGGGAATCCGTCCGGAAATTTTAAGGGCATTTTGGTCTTTTCCCTAGCCATTTCTTTTGGGATTATATTGTGTGTTAGGATGATTTTGGATCATTTTTGTCCCATTTTAAAAGAGAAAGAGTTAGGGTTCTTGAGAGTGAAGAGGAGAAGAAGAGAAGAAGAGGAGAAGAAGAGTAGAAAGGGAAGATCAAGTAAAGATTCATCAAGATCATCGTGGGTTTTCGTCGGGGGTGATCCCTACCAAGGTATGTGAGCTCTTAGTGTGGGTTGATCCTTTCCCCCACACACCCAACTCATTCTTATTGAGAAAAGATTGGATATGTTGTTGAAGTTGTTAGGTTGTGTTGTTGATGTTGTTGATTGTGTTGTTGAAGTTATTGTTGGTTGTGGGACATGATTTGGTTGTGTATTTGAGTTGTAATCTATTGTATGTTGAGACATTGATGATCCTTAGTGTTTGGGGTTGAATCCATTGAAGTAAGGGTGGTTTAGAGTTGGCAAAACAAGGGAGAAAAGTNTATTCTTACATACAAACTGAGTTATATTGTATTTTCTAATACATTGAGTTGTTATTAACTGTTTTAAAAGCTTTTCTTTATAATGCATCTTTGCTACTACTTTATATTGAACTGGGTTGAGTAAGTTTGAGTATCCTTGAGGCTGAGTTCAGTTGAGATAAGGTAAGTTATTTCTTCAGTTCCAGTTCAACCATATGTCTTGTTTTAGATTTCCCCTTGCATGCTCAAACATTCCATGTCATGACGCCATTTGGCTTGCATCTTTTATGATGAAGATACAGGGAATTAGGATCATCAATCGGTGCTCCGTTGATCCAGTCGTGTTTCAGAGTTCTTTGGTGAGCCTCTTTGCTTCCGGAAGATCCCTTGTCTACTTCTAGTATTTTCAGTTTTGTTAGGATGATCGGGGATCTTGTCTCAACATCCCTCATAGTATTAGAGGCTTGATAGATAGATAGACAATACTAGTTCATGAATCTTTTCATTTCCTTTGCTTAATGTTGAAACTTGAATTTCCCTCGTGACCAGTTTGAATATTTTAAAATGTTTTAAGTTAAAGAGTTTGAGACTTTTGAGTTAAAGCTTTCTTTTAAAGTTCTTTTATTGTTGAGTAAGTCTTTCGCTGAGAGTTGAGCCAGGCAAAGGGTTCGGTTGGGGACAACAATGGTTCTCGAGTGTCGGCCACGTCCAGGGTGTAGGCTCGGGGCGTGACAATAAATCATAAACATGGTCAATGCATCTTAAAATTTTAACGAAAGCTTCATAAAACCTTTGAAGTAATTTTAGTTCATTTTATGGGATATTAACTTTAACCGATAATAAATCATGCGAGCTATAACATGGAATCTGATGTAACTACCATATCAGTAAGGAAGGGTCAACTAGCTAACATAGAACTCTGTATCATGATTCATATGCTATTTGTGGATCCACTAGCTAGATCATTTAAGAAAATCCTATGGGGGCGCGTAGTTTGGAACTAGAGGTTGCTACTAGAGACTATCCTATTTGAGTCTCGAACTCAAAGTTTTCTCAATGCTAAGTTAATTTTCAACGAAATAGTCATTTTCATAAACATAAAACATATATGGAAAAGCACAATTTAGTTACTAATACAATCTTAAATCATCATAGAATAACTCCTTAAATCATGAATCATGCATGTGTGAGAAAATCTTTCACCAAATCATGATTCTTTATATGTGAGAAAACCTTTCACAATTTCATTGATGCTTATCACAAAAGCAACCTTTATCATTCATAAGTTCATAGTTTTCTATATAAACTCATATCTTCATAAATTCATATTCATAATAATGAATAATGCATGGGTCCATAAGAAATCGATTGGAAATGTGTAATTGAATCAGATCATTCATAATAAGATCAAAATCAAACAATTGAATCATAACAATTAAGAACCATGGAGAATTGGATGAAAACCTTATCAATCTTGATGAAATAGAATTGGAGAATTGAAGTCTCTTGGGACTCAATGGGTGAATGGAACCCATTGATGAGTTCCCACATACCGTGATGATCTAAACCCAAAAGCAATAGGGAAAATAGGAGACTTGAAGCTTCAATCCTAGATTTCTCCTTTGAAGCTTGAGAGAATTTGGAGGGGATGAACTTGGATGAGATTTGAGAATATGAGAGAATAAAAGGGTTTTGAGTAGATTTAGGAATAAACAGGTAGTTATAGGATTTAAAATTAGGGTCAAAACGACATAGTATAGACATTAAATGCATAGAAAAAGCCTAGCACTCGTAGGTCAAACTTCAAAAACTTAGAATTCCAAAAATCCAACTTCAGGCCTATGACTTCCTTCCTACTATCAGTAGGTAGGACTCTTAGAACCTGCTTCAATGAAATTTTCTGCATTTTCCTTTCCAACTTGACTTTTCAATTTCCTTAGGTGTTACAAGCCTAGCATAGAATTTTTATGTTACCACCCACGAAGTTTTTTTGACCCAATTCATTTACCATCAGACTACCCATAGACCAGAAGAGATAGTTACAATACTATATGCTTAATGTGTAATTTATGTATAGGTATGTCATGTGTATCTACTTTAGTGTATATCTCATGCATAATTATTGTATATTTCATGTATAGCTGAGCTATATATAGTTTTTGAGTGTATCATATTGTATAGTCAATGTATAAGTCATGTATAATATTGTATAACCTATGTATAATACTATATAAATTGTGTATACTTTCTGATATATGATTATGTGCTTTGTATTTTGTTATTTTCAGCACCTTGATATGATGTACTATTACTTGAGTAAGAAGAGAAAATATTGTCTTAATGTTAATGTGAAGTTCACCACAACTAATTTTGTATTTCACATTGAGTGGATTAATTTGCATACAAAATTTGTTCAAAATAAGAAAGATAAAAGTGTACTTTCAAGGATCATATGGTAGCTGAGTACATTCTTGACTTTGTTATAATGTCAATGTTCCTTGGTAGACAATCGATGATGTGTTAAGTCAATTCATATAAAGAGTTGCTAGCATTAGGTGTCTTCACTATTAAAGACATATGTATTTATGTGTATGATCTGAAGCTTGCAGCTTTGAATGATAAATTTGTTCGTGAAGTCGTAGAAGCATAGGCTGATCTTATACCAATTTATCTAGAGATAATAGATTTCTATTAAAAAAGAAAGGTATTTATTAGTTTAGTGATGCATTTTTGGAAAGGACTTAGTTGCACTTGTGAAGATCAAGCTTGTTGATGAACTGCCACAATAACAAATTGTGTATAATTTTTTATTTTTTGTGTGTTTCTCTATTAATACTTGATTTATTTTCTTTTTTTTTCTTGATACCTGTTGGAATTGTGGTGTATTTGTAGCAGTCTTTCCTAAATATTTTATAATGGAGAAAATATTTTAAAAGTCAGAAGAAACGTTTGATATCCAACTAATTCGTTCAAAATATGCAATTTTATTGTGGGAGTATGCAAAGATCCAAAAAGAGTTAGGCAGTGCAGTTAGTGATTC
Source organism: Solanum stenotomum (assembly GCF_019186545.1). Lineage (NCBI taxonomy): Eukaryota > Viridiplantae > Streptophyta > Magnoliopsida > Solanales > Solanaceae > Solanum > Solanum stenotomum. The sequence goes on from NC_064293.1 coordinate 8,355,511, forward strand.
AGAAACAGGCTGAATTTATGATCGAAGGGTAAAAAGAAGAAAATGATAGTAAGGCCAAAAAAGGGAAGAAAAAGTAGAAAGTGTTGACTGTTGAAAGTGTAGTTTTTGGGCATTTTTAATGACTGATATATAAAACTATATATAATTAGTGAGTTTTGTCTAAGAGATTTTTTATTTTTTTACTACAAATTCTAACTAAAGTTTTCACTGTTCTTTGTTTGATGAGGATACTGTCAGTTATCTTGTTTTTGCTTCTTTGTGAACCTCTAGAATGATTTGTGTTTTTGAATATTTCTTATTATTCAAGTTAATTAGTGATGTGATGATTCAGTTTAGCAGGTTTATATATCTTTTTAAACATTTTTTGTTGCAAAGAATATAAATGTGATGTAGACATGGTACATATACATATTTATACAAGAAATATATATTCAATATAAAACATATTTTCATATCATATACATCAACTATACATTTCAGTCTACATTATTTATATATAGCATTAAATGTTATTCAATAGTACATTTTGTACCATCAAGTATAAACTGAATATAGACGAAATTAAATTATTTATTCACCATCTAAATCAACAATCATATTAAGTAACAATAATTTTAAAAAAATAAAAAATCAAATCAATATGTATATAGTATATAGACAAACTGTTCGGCATGTGTTTGGTCATACAGTATCAACAATTTTACCAAATAAAACAATTTATAACTCAAAACAAATTTAACAATTTTAATCTAGAATATTCTTGCACAATCTCTTGTTATGCCATTGTTGTCCACATAATTCATATGAAGTCTTTTCCCGCTTTTTCTTTATTTCTATACACCCTTTTATCCTTTTTTTTTCTTGGTCTTCCTACATTTTTTTCTCCTCTGATGGTAACACAATTTTTGTAAGACCTCTTTAGGAATATCCCATGTACTCTCATCTGCAAGAGGCTTAGCAGGGACTTCATATATTTTAAGCATATATTCTTTTGTGTAGTAAAAGGAGCAATACTCATCTCCAACACATACTTCTTCAAAACTGCACAAACATGTGGACATGGTAATTCATCAAGTTGATACTTCTTGCAAGTATATGTTCCTCCTTTCAAGCACACAATATATCGATTGACCTTGTAAATCACAATGCATAAGTATTCACTCAAAGGCATTACCTAAATATTTTCAAAAACACAATAAGTTACCTATATGTATAACACTTATACATTCATTATATAATAGGCATAAAAACTATAATAAGAAACTGTTTTACCCTCATTTATGTTGATGTTGCATATTCTCCAATAGAATTGTGTTGTATTTATTAAAAAAATTTGTGGTTGTATTTGTTGTGATTTTCTTATTTGAGTAATTCTATTTTAGACTATTGTTGTCATGAACTCTAACAAACAAAGCATCGATAAATCTGTTGCATCTTTATTTCTAGAATTAATAGGTGCGACTATATTGAAAGTCATAATCAAGCCTCAGTTGACTCTCGTGTGCACTCTTGACCATCTGTCATATTCAATTTTCATCAAGTACCTTGACAGTATAGAGCTAATTTTATTGACCTCTATCATTAGATAATCAAATTGTCGAGCCATATAATTATTAGCCATATCAAAAAATATTTCTTTAATCCTGACTCTTCTTGAAATTCTTTTTGATATTGTTCCACAAATGGTAGATGCACACACAATGTTAAGATGTTGGATAAACAATCGAAATTATGGTATTTATATTGTAATGAATATCAGATACTATGCACATCTCTTCAAACCCAATAAATATCTTTGATTTGTTGAAAGAATCACTCTTATGATGCATCATTTTTTGAATCAACCATAGCATAGGCAAGAGACAAAATATAACCTGCAAGCAATGAAATCAAGAAAGCCATTTCAGCCTATACACATATAGTTGAATATGCAAACACTAAGAATTTCTATACACTCTTATACACCAAGTAGAATCTGAAAATTCAGCCTATAAACTCATATATTTGTACAAAACCTTGACATTTCCTATACACTCTTATATATCAAGTGGAATCTAGAAATTCAACATATACACACATATACTTGACTATACAAAAACTATAGAATTTCTATATAATTTTATACACCAAGTAGAATTTAAAAATTCAGCATGTACACACATATTGTTGACTATGCAAAAACTATACAGCTCATATACACTCTTATACATCAAGTAGATAGTTAATATTCAAACTTTAATATGAAAATTCACCCTATACACATATATACATGACTTTACAAGTATGATCCCTCTATTTGCTGCCTTCAGAAAACTTTCAATTATGACCATTATAGCTATGCAATACATTCATCCATCCATTGATTGAGGCGTAAAGTGCAATATAGCAACAAAAGAAGCATTCCAATTTCTCGAGTCATGATGACACCTACTATACCCCATCAGTAGGTAAGCCAACCCGTAACCTAAAACATCAAGTAATGAGCGTAAGGGCAGAAACTAGCGAAAACAATAATTTAAACAAGGACAACAAGGCGGAAACAAACCAAAATAAATATATAGAGAAATCTCTCCCACAACCTGGAAGCCACTAGTACAGAGCTGTCTAATAAAGAGTACAAGTCCAAAAATGGACCACAACAAAGTGTGTCTCAAAAACAATCAAGGAGACAGAACAAACCCAAAACGCCAAGTGTTCACCCTTGTCTTTGAGTCACACCTGCAAAAGAAGGCTGGAACCAATCACCGCTAGTAACTGGTACTGGGACCTCCATCACGAAATAGATGTAAAATGTAGCATGAGTACCAAAACAACAAGTACTCAGTAGGCATCAAAGGTCGACTGAGCAAAAAGGGTAAAAACAATAAGAAAGGATAGAATCTAGACACAGAGAGGCCAAAGCGGATATGAAAAGAAAGCACATGAGCATACTAGAAATAAACCAAGTACAACTAAACTAAACCTAACTGGACCCTATAAGCCCATAAGGTACACTCGTGCGGAAGTTTAAATAAAACCTGAACGAACCCCCATAAGCCCGACAGGTACACAGAATGGCTAAGTCTATTAAGAAAGATGAAAACTGGGCTCCCAACCCAAAGTAACCAAGATAACCCATCAGACTCCACCCAGCGATCAATGCACTCCCAGCCCAGCTAAAAAGAGTGACCCCAGGGGGGACCCAACCATACAGTCCACTCCCAGCCCAACTAGAAAAAGGGATCCGGGGGTGAGGTAGATATCGTGAGTCATCCTACCATGCAGTCAGCTCCCAACCTAGCTAGGAAGAGCGACTCGGGGACACCCAGCCAGAAGCACATTCCTAGCCCAACTAGAAAGAGAGGCCCGATGGTGATCGCCTAAATCACCAAGTCTACCCAGCCAGCGATACGCTCCCAGCCCAGCTAGAAAGAACGACCCCAGGGCTGATGGTATCTCCAATAGGATCCAATTCAACAATAGCCATTGTGGAACGCCGTCCACTCCAAGAAATCACAGAAAAGGCTCCAAACCTATACTATCTCAATCCCACGCCCCTAGTGATACACCAAACCTTCGAGAACACGTCAGAACCTCAAAATTAGAAGGAGAAGCTACAGAAGTGCAGCAATTAGCAATAACGCCTAATCTAAGGCTCAAACTATTAGACTCAAGTCTGCTACTCCAGTCTACAAGGAGCTAAGTCATCTGAACGATGTCGGCAGAATGTCAAGGCTATCCAACCCAAACGGGTCATAAGTCTAAGGCAATGCTAGTCTAACCTAGACTAAGGACATCATGCTTACGGTTAGGGATGAACAAAACATACAACACATAGAATACAAGCATGCAATAGCATTTAACACATAAGCATGCAATCTACTAAACCAGTTAACATGGTACTACACCTGAAATATGACCAATCGATCCTAACATGAGGTATCTAATCAAAGTAAAGTAGGAAACTGGTACCCACCCCTAATTCACTCCAATCGACGCTTTTACACAATTAAGCTCAAACTAATAGTAAGGAAGCCGTAGCCTACCTTAAGGTCGACCGCGCGCACTCCAAATCATTTTGCCGAAGCTTTTCCTTCACGAATGACCTTTGAACACGGTTACTATATCAAATATAGGATCACAACGTTAGTACAGTCATTTAGACACCAAAATCACAACAAACGGATACAGGTCAATTTTGGAGTCAAAACGAGAATTATGGGACCCGCACTGAATTGTTCGGATTTGACTCCGCCAAGAAACCCAAAATAGTACCCTAAATTTGTGTTCCAAAATGGAACAAAAATGGAACACAATTTGAGGCTCAAAACGCAGCAAAATCCAACATGCAAGAAAACCACACTTTAATCAACTTAAAAGAAAACATGCAGCAGTCTAAACTCAGAATTTATGAGAATCGAATGGTGCTCAGCACTCCTTGAACACTCCACGATGTAGCCACGATAATTTCCAACATATGGGACTTCAAATCACCCAAAACCGAGCTAAAATGACCAAGATATCACCAATTCAAGAAAGCCAAAAATAAGAACTCGAAAAGGCTACAACAGTCTGATTTATAACCAAATTTACCTCGAACTACGTGCACCCGACAACACTCGACAGCGAAGCCACAAAAAATACGAAGCTCTCACATCCATCTTTTGCTTATGCAGCCTTGTTACAAATCTTGAATATATATGCGCAATCATATACAAATATATCGATAGCTTACAATTTGACCCAGCAAGGTTTTTTTTTTTAAGGTCTCTCTTATCAATTTCATTTTCTTTTCTTTTTCTCTGCATGCTTGCATATAAGTCAACTCAACAAAATAATTTTTTTGAATATCGTTTATGATATCTCTAGGTGTATAGACAGTTTTAGGATTATTAAATTTCTCTATCAACAAACTTACAATAATGGTTGAGTTAGATTGACTTTGTATCATATATAATTCAAGCAAATAGTATGAGTGAACTTTATTGAAACTTCAAATTTTGAATAGATTTGACTTGTTTAAGCTTGAAGATATAAACAATCAGTTGCAATTTTTATTGATACATCGAAGATTATACCTAATAAAAACACAAACAATCAAATAAGCATATACAATCAATATACAAAAGTATACAAAAACAAGTTACATCACCTTGTTGAACTAGATATCTTGACCTTAAATTGAAACTAATTTCAAATAGTGTAGTTCTTCAAAACTTTGACAATCGTTGTCTTATCCTTATAAATCTGTCGTTTTCAACTTTCGAGTGAAAGCAACTATCAATAATGTGCTTTACCTTCTCTCACTACTTCACCCACAATTTATGATTTCAGCCTCAAGCATTTCAATTATATCTACATTGTATACTTTTTGTATACTACCTCTATTTTCTATAGAGAGACTAGCAATTATAGTCAAGTTGTTGAAGTCCTTCATAAAAATTTCTTTTAGCGTAACACAGTGCATAGAAAGATATATTTTTAAAAAATTGTTTTAACTTCATATAAATCATAACACTCATGTTATTATGTATTAATATAGTCAGTACGAACATATTTGATCTCCATGAAATATATTATGGAATCGACGTCAATTTGTGTGGAGATGTCAATTTGGGTGGAAACAATGATAGTTAGATCTTCAAAATCATAATCGAAATTGACATAATAGCATTAACAACGTAATTGACGTATTTATTATTATTCTCCCACATGACATTGTGTTGATTCAGAATGGTGAAATAATCCCTTAAAATTGATGGTTTAATAAAAAATTGATGAAACAAAACAGAAATTGAATGAATCACCGACAAAATCAAAGAACTGACAATGAAACACCGACGAAATCGATGTTTTTGGTGAAATTGAGCTTTTCTCAGTGAAGTTTGAGAGAAGATCATCGTTTGAGCGATGATACATAGAAAAATCAGATTTTTTTTCCATTTTTAAACAAGCGAATTTGACTACTTTTTTGGACTTTATAGTATCTCTACTTCTGAGCTATATTTTATGTAAATGAAAACTTGACTATATTTTTTATAAACAAACTAGTTTATTGTATATTTATGAAATCCCTTTTTGTTTTGCTTCTTTGCCTAATTGGGCCTGGCCTTGGACCAATATCTTGTAAATATGTGTGTTGTTTAATAAATAACTCAATGCCATCTTTAAATTAAAATATATTATATATTTTAATTGATTTTCTAATATTTATTTTTAAAAATACAGTATCAAATAGCATACAAATATCAATTTTTTTAAGAATGGATACCAAATGTCGTAATATTAAAAAAAATCATTTGAATATGATTAGCCCGGCGACGTGACACACCCACAAGCAAGAAACTATTTTTTACTTATGCAATGACAAAACTACTCTTCCCCTTGCACGATAATCGTCGCACTCAAGCGTCACTTCCACTTCATTCCTTCAACACCTACTACGACTCCACAAACGCCGTGCATGTTGCCAACAACTGCCAACATAAATAAAATCATCACCTATTCTTCTTCTCCAACTACTCTTTTCTACCACTTCATCTCCCTGCTCCTGCCACCACCTTCCGTACCCTTCCTTCCCAATCTGCAACCAAAATCTATCATTCTCAACAACTGACTTCGAAACCACAAAATTTGGTAAATTGCTGACTTCGAAATCATAAAATTTGGTAAATTCCCTAAAAATCACAATGCATGTGAAGGAAAAGTAATCACCGCTTTGGCAATGCCGCCCTTTGAAACTCCTTCTTTTCCATTTGCCCCTTTCATTTTCTCCCTTCATTAGTATTTTTTGTTGCTTCTTAAAACACTCATCTATCTCTCCCTTCCCTAAATTATTAGTCAGTGATTAATGATGCTGAAGTACGCGAATGCACATGTTGAACTGGAATTATTGAAGATTCTAGGATTTGTAACTGTGCACACAGAAATAAGAAAGATTTTTCACTAATTCTTGCAGTTGATATTTGTTACTCAACACAAAGTACGTGATTCACAAATAGTACATGAAATTTCTGAGTTGCTAGGATTTGAAATTGTGGACACAGAAATAGCAAACACTAACCTTGAATGCGGACACATTTCGTCTACCTTGTATTCCCCATTCGTTGTCTCCTCTACCTGAATCTGTTAATTACTTTGAACTCCGGTCATAGCTTTATAAATTCAAATAGTTTGAGGGAGAATCATCTTCATACTTGGCAAAGGACACACATTCTATCACATCTATATTTTCCAATTCTCTTTTTATTTTGCCGGATGAAAATTTTACGTCTTTAATTGTCAAAAAAACTATCTTCACATTGTGTATGATGCTTAGGAATGAGATCGATGAAATGGTTTAAAGAGGTTTTAATGATCGAGTATTTCAACATCTATAATTTCATCAATGCATTTTAACTTTTATCTTACTCTATATATAAATTCACAATGGAAGAACAAATTTTTTTTACTGGACAATGTTATGAGTTATCTTAAATATTATAGTTGAAAATAATTTACTTAGTCAAGATTGACTTAATAAAAATAAAAATTAGCACAATAATCTATTTTTCTCTTGTGCCCCCACGCAAAAGCAAAAGCACGAGAAAATTTGCTAGTTTTAAGAATAATAGGAAAGAAATAAATGGAGTGAGAATAAAAGATTGCATAAAAACAAGGTTACGTAATATTCTCTCTAGAACAAACGAGAAAAGGGAGGAAAGAAGAAAATATAGCTAATTCATAGTTGCTTTTAGCTTGGAAGAATTGTAAAATCTTCCATGGGTAAGGAGGACTGTTGCTCAACGCAACTCATAGATGTTAATGGAGAATTCAACTTCAAAGGTCTCGAGAATTTCGTTAGCTCAGTCAAACTTCACCGCTGTGGTCTCTCTTATGCTGTTGTTGCTATTATGGGACCGCAGAGTAGTGGTATGCTTTATTTCTTCGAAAACCTTTCATTTGCTTATACATTTTGATGAACTTGAAACTAAAAGGGATGTTATAAGTATCAATTTTGCTTCTCTTATGAAATCCCATTGCATGCTCTTTTATCCTCCATTGTTATTGTTATGCACTGCTTCTTAATTTTTTGATAAACTGGAAAAAGGGGATGTTTTTATTTAAATTTGGTGTTATTTTCGCTGTGTAGGTCCCGTTTTGAAATATGATTTGACAAAAAGTTGGCCTCTATGTGGATCTTTTCTATTCATCTGCTTGCAAGTTTTAGACGGAGATGTTTTTTATCAATTTGAGCATTTATTTTGTTTTGATGGCTCTTCTTGCTATGGCAATGAAACCTCCACCACCTTTGAAATATGGTCTACACCTCAAGTCAAGATAAAGTTGGTGTCTGCCCATAAATCTTCTCTTAACTGTTCTGCTCTATTCAGGCACAATTCATTATGATACTACTTCGCTTGTACTACCGTTTAATGAGAATTTAATGGATAAGCCTCGTGGGTACCTCTATATACTTGAAATTTTTGTTATGTTACTGTCATTCGACTTTTCTTCAAGTATTTACAAGCTTGGCCTCTTTTCTTCTGAATTTGCCTTTTGGTTTTTCTGTTTTGTCATTTCATTGTGATATTTTTCTTTTCTATTTTGTTTGTATGTAAGTAAGATTTTGTTCATGATTAGTTTCAATAGTGCTAATTCTAAATGCATTTTTGTCCACAGGGAAAAGTACCTTGTTAAACCATTTATTTTATACCAATTTTAGGGAGATGGATGCTTTTAGAGGAAGGTGCGGCTCCCTCCCTCTCTCTTTGGCGCTTTGTGCATACAACAACTTGAACAACAAAATACCTCTTCCAAATAAGAGAATATAGTCAATTCAATTTTCACATTCTAAAAGAAATGTATATCAAAATTCATTTCAGGAATCAAACAACCAAGGGAATTTGGATTGCAAATGCTGTCGGCATTAAGCCATTGACCATTGTCATGGATTTGGAGGGTACTGATGGAAGAGAGAGGGGTGAGGTAATAAGCATTTTGTTATTTTTTCTAAAGCATGTTACAATAACCTGATGCAATGTTTTGATTTATAAAATGCCACTAACCATATTGTATCAACACTACAGCTTTAGGTCACTTGGTACAATCTTGTGCTGCTGTGCATATCCTTGTAAACAAAAGTAACGGCATGTCCTAAACGTGTCAAACTGAAACAAGTTGCACTATGTTGTTGAACAAAGTAAATTGAAAGAATATTCTTAGACAATACATATACACTTGCATTAAACCAATTGATACAAAGCTGATTTATTTCCTCGTCACCACTGCTAGGCAGTCAACACACTCACACTCAACTTCAGCCTCACACACACACTCACGAATTCGTCTAAGTCCTTAGACTGTTTTCTTAGGTATCATAGTAATAGTAACAACACAGTAGTGTACAGGAACAAGTCCCAACCTTTATTAATATCAAAGATAAACAAAGGACTAGGCTTCACGAATTTACTAAGGCATAGAACACACTCTACTGCCTTCGTCAAATTTCTGCCCAGAATTTAAAACTTCTGCACATAGGCAGTTACAAGCGGTTACAACTGCTCATGTGCTTGGCACATGGATTAATAGAAATCCTATTATGAAATCAACTAAGTATACTATAATATTCTAACAACTATACAACATTCGAATTTCAAATAAAGCAACCCACGGGCCTTGCACATGGCCTTCATTTGCCTTGACCACACTTAGGTTTTTTCAACCTTCTTTCATACTTAGTTTTATTTCTTGTTTCTGCCTGCTTCGTGCTCACATTGAACAACCTTATCTTGCCATCGTCAATTCATTTCACAACTTTGTCTTGTAAAGCCAACACACTACCTTGCCGATGCCCATCAGGTGCCATGCACATGTCCTTTTCATTGTGCCCAAGTTTGCTTAGCCAACACTCTAGAATCATTGTTCATTGCTGCCTACTAACACTCAATCGCCACAACTAGATTGTTTCATCACGCACATGCCAAGGGAAAGACTGTAGCAGATGTGGTTTGGGAGAGGAGAAGAGTAAAGATTTATAGCTGTTTTATGACCAAATCGAGGAGACAAGGACTACCTCAAACAGTCTTGATGACGGCATCGACTTCAACTGGTGGGGGTGGTTTGTTAGACCCTAAGTCTATGTAAGCAACGTTGACAAGTACTTTTACATTGGCCTTGGCATGTGCTTGATGAAACAATGTAGTTGTGGCGACTAAGTGTTAGTAGGCAGAAATGAACAAGGATGCTGAAGTGTTGGCTAAGCAGACTTGGGCACGATGGCAAGGACATGCGCATGACACCTGATGGGCATGCGTGCAAGAAGTGGCATCGGCAAGGCAAGGCTGTGAGATGACTTGATGATGGCAAGACAAGGCTATTCAATGTGAGCACGAAGCTAACATAAACAAGAAATAAAACAAAGTATGAAGAAAGGTTGAAATATTCTAAATGTGGGCAAGACAAATTCGGCTAAGGAAAATGAAGTGGATTGCTTTATTGAAAATCAAATGTTGTATAGCTGTTAGAATATTACTGTTTTACTTGGTTAATTTCAGAAAGGATTTCTGTTAAGCCATGTGACAAGCACATGGGCAGTTGTAACTCTGCCTATGTGCAGAAGTTTCAAATTTTAGGCAAAAATTTGACCAAAGCTGTATAGTGTGTTCTATGCCTTAGTAAATCGTGAAGCCTAGTCTTTTGTTTATCTTTGATTTTAATAAAGGTTGGGACTTGTTCCTACAGGTTTCTATGTTGTTACTCTTACTATGCCACCTAAGGACTTAGAAGAATTCATGAGTGTGTGTATGAGGTTGAAGTTGGGTGTGAGTGTGTTGACCACCGCTTAGCAGTGGTGATAAGGCCATCATTTAACCTGTCTTGCCTCTTTTCTCCCCAACTCGGAGGACGATGGTCTTTCACTTGTTGCAATTTATTTTGTTCTCTCACTTAACTTCATTTGGGTAGGTTGTGATCTCTTCTTATTTGGTAAGAGTATCCTTACCTTTTTCTCCTTGAAGTGAGATTTGTGTACATCATTGGGAGGTATTATTCTTTATGTTTGGTTAACGCCGGGTATACTTTAATTAGTTTCAAAGAAACTATTTTGCCATTAAGACATTCTTGGACTCTTCAAATATGTTAACAAGGCATCATGGGCCATGTTGTTCCATGTCTACAAAAAATGCTCAAATGCCAGCCAAGTTATACTTGTTTTCTGCGCTAAAACTTTATATCGTTTATGGATATGGAGTTCTGTTAGCCTTCTCATGAATTTTTGCTCCCCTTACAAAGATTTCAAACTGTACAAGTAATTGTCTAGCTACTATGAGAAAATAAGACAAGAGGGAACAGAGAAAAACACAAATTGATTATGTGCTGAAGCTATTAATTTATTGCAATTGGCGAACACTAAAATTACAATAGTTTTGGTTTCCACCTCAAGCTGGTATATACTATTTGTATTTAATATTAAATACAATTCAATAGCAACTTTTTATGACCCTTATTTGTGCCCACATTTCTCTAAAGGAGGCTAGAGTTCCAGTTCCAAATTACTAGATTGACGCTGGGGAAGCGCCTACTATATGTTTGAAACTTTTTTTTTTGGACACACAAAAGTCCGAATGATTTGACATGATATAGGCTCTAATATCAATTATTTGGAACCAAAACACTTCAAGAAGAAAACCATCATCTTTCTCAATATCTACCATGTCAAATCATGAAGAATGTAAAACCTGATGCGGAAGCATATTTGAATCCATGAGAACGACTGAAATCCATGTGTCTTGCGGTTGTTGGGTTTTCCAAACCTAGACGTACATTGTTCATAAATTTTTGACGACGGAAAATCATAAAAGAAACTCTACATCTGGTTTGAGGACCATGACACTTTTTATATATATAACTTTACCAATATCCAAATTTAAATTCTCCAAAAAGAACATATCAATTCTCAAACTAAAAATAAACAGTCGTGGGCATGAAGACATGATCTGTGAACTTAAAGGGCAGTGAGTATTCAATTAATGAAGATACTGAATGAAAGTTTCGATACTGCAAAAGTATATTTTTATTCATAGAGTTTGTACATTATTTATAGGAGAACAAGTAAGATCAAATAAACTAATCAATCCCTAATTCCTGGGAGATCCTTGAATCAAGAGATTTCCTCTAAACTACTTTCCTATAATAATGTATTCTATCCATATTTACAGCAGCAGATTATAATCAAATCTGCCAGCTCATTGATGGGGCAGATTGTGACTAAATCTGCCAACTCATTCGACACTCCCCCTCAAGTTGGCATGTAGATATCGAACATGCCTAACTTGCTCACAAATGACTCAAAAGTAATTCTGAAAAGACCTTTTGTGAAAATATCTGCAACTTGTTCAGTTGTTGGAACAAAAGGAATGCACACACTTCCATCTTCAATCTTCTCTTTAATGAAGTGTCTGTCCACTTCAACATGCTTTGTTCTATCATGTTGAACTGGATTATGAGCAATGCTTATGACAGCCTTATTGTCACAATACAACTTCATTGGAAAACTCGCAGGTCTTCTTAGTTCTTCCAAAAATCTCTTGAGCCACAACATTTCACAAATTTTGTGTGCCATGGATCGATACTCAGCCTCAGCACTACTTCGAGCCACCACATTTTGCTTCTTACTTCTCCATGTCACTAAATTTCCATAAACAAATGTACAATATCCAGATGTAGACCTTCTATCAATAGATGAACTAGCCCAGTCCGCATATGTATAAGCCTCAACACTTCTTTGCTCATTCTTTTTGAAGAACAACCCTTTCCAAGGAGAACTCTTTAGATACCTTAGGATTCGATACACAGCTTCTTGGTGTTCTTCTTGTGGAGAATGCATGAACTGACTGACTAGGCTCACAACAAAGGAAATATAAAGTCTAGTATGTGACAAGTAAATCAACTTGCCTACCAATCTCTGATATTGGCCCTTATCAATCAATTTTCCTTCCTTTACAAACTTCAGAGTTGGATCAATTGGAGTTTCAGTTGGTCTACAACCACTCATTCCTGTTTCTTTTAATAGATCAAGAACATACTTCCTTTGTGACACTATAATTCCTTTCTTCGATCGTACTACCTCCATGCCAAGAAAGTACTTTAGCGGGCCTAAGTCTTTTATCTCAAATTTTGAGGCAAGACGCTCCTTTAGATTTTTTATTTCAACCACATCATCTCCTGTGAGGATGATATCGTTGACATACACTATAAGAACAGTTGTTTTTCCTTCTAGTGAATGTCGAGTAAACATCGTGTGATCTGCTTGTCCTTGCACATACCCTTGCTTCTTCACAAATTGAGTGAACCTTTCAAACCAAGCCCTTGGAGATTGTTTTAGACCGTAAAGAGATCTTCTAAGCCTGCATTTCTTTGACTTATACTTCCCTAAAAACCCTGGTGGGGGATCCATATAGACTTCCTCTAGGTGCCCATTCAAGAAAGCATTTTTCACATCCAACTGTTGAAGTGACTAGTCAAGATTTTCTGCGATTGTCAACAAAACTCTAATTGAGTTTAGCTTAGCTATTGGATCAAATGTCTCGAGATAGTCAATGCCATATGTCTGTGTGAATCCCTTCGCAACTAAGCGGGCCTTATACCTTTCCAAGGATCCGTTTGATTTGAATTTTGTGGTGAACACCCATTTACAGCCCACTGGTTTCTTTCCCTCTGGTAAATCCAGTAACTCCCATGTCTCATTTTTTTCAAGAGCTCGCAATTCCTCCAAAATAGCGTCCTTCCACTCAGGAACTCGTAGAGCATCCTGCACATTTTTTGGAATCTCCACACTAGAAAGTTGTGAAGTAAAGGCTAAATAACTAGGAGACAACTTTTTATAGGACACAAAACATAGAAATAGGATATTTAGAAACATTTCTGACACCTTTGCTTTTCACAATAGGTAGGTCCAAATCTGAGGAGTTAGAAATAGAATCAGTTGGAAGATTACCTTGAATTCCAGTAAGGTCTTATGGAAATGACTTTTGGTAGTGATGAGAATCTTCGATATTTTTTCCTTGAGTTTGGTTCCTTCTCAAATACACCTGTATTTCTTTTGTTTGTTCTCTATTCCCATTTTTATTTTTGTCATTTGAAGGCTCTACAGGTTCAATTTCTGAGTTTTTATCATTCAAGTCACTTTGGTCCCTATCATCTCTTAGATCAGAACTATTTATATCTTCTCCTAGATCCCTCACATCAGTATTTATTGTAATATCATGTTCCTCATTTTCCTGATGTCTAGTTTCCTCAATATCACAAAAACAAATCTTCACCTACACGATACTCCCCCTGAAGATGAGTAGTAAAATAGAGTTGGGACTCCAAAAAAAATAGATCCATTGTGACAATTATCTTCCTAGCATGTGAATCATAACACTTATATCCCTTTTGACTTGGGGCATATCCTACAAAAACACACTTCTTAGCCCGCGGTTCAAGTTTACTACGATATGAACATGAACAAATGTTGTACAACCAAAAACTTTCAGAGGAAGGTCTGTAGTTAGCCTAGAACTAGGAAAACTCTCTTGGAAAACTTTAAAAGGTGTTATAAATTCAAGAGGACGAGATGGCATCCTATTAATAAGGTAAGTGGTAGTCAAGAGAGCCTTTCCCCAAAGGTGTTGAGGAACTTTACTAGTAAACAATAAAGCTCTCATTACCTCTAAAAGGTGCCTATTCTTTCTTTGAGCTATACCATTTTGTTGAGGAGTATCCTGACAAGAGCTTTGGTGTACTACCCCATTTTTTCTGAAATAACTTCCTAATTGTTCATTAAAAAATTCACGACCATTATCACTCTGAAAAATCTTGATTTACTCATTAAATTGTGTTTCCACCATGACATAGAAAATCTCAAACACATTTTTAACCTCAGACTTGTCCTTCAATAAAAATCCCAACTCAATCTAGTATGATCGTCAATAAAAGTTACAAACCATCGTTTTCCAAACATTGTTAAAATTCTAGACGGTCCCCAAACATCACTATGAATCATCATAAAAGGTTTTGAAGCCTGATATTTTTGAGAGGGGAAAGAAGATCGATGATGCTTAGCCATTTCACAAAATTCACATTGGAACAAGGATGGATTTTTATTTCTAAATAACTGAGGTAACAAATGTCTTAAATAATAAAAACTTGGATGTCCTAGCCTATAGTGCCAAAGCATGACTTTATTCAAAACAGAAGTAGAGTTCAAGCAAATAGGATTCAGTTGTA
>NC_064293.1:8371424-8377421 GCF_019186545.1 Solanum stenotomum
CAACAACAACAACAACAAAAATAGAAAAGGAGAAAATAGAGACGGAGACAGAAGTAAAGACGAAGGAGAGAGTCTCACCGGAGAAATCGCCGGAACTGAGACAATGTTGGTTGATGGAAGACGATGAAAAGCTGAGGCAATTTTGGTTCGTGTGGGTTTCAAATTTCTGCCCTATTTTTTCTCTTACAGTGAATAAGCCTTTCTATTTACCCATTTTACCCATTTAAGTACCCATATTTTAAATGGGTAATATGAGTTGGACTCATATTTGACTCATTTTAAAAGCATTGGGTACCCAACCCATTTTAAATGGGTAAAAATGCATGGATACCCAGATTTATAACTCATTTTGCCAGCCCTAACTGGTTCCATGGAATTTGTTAACCAAGCAATCACAAGTGAATTATCTGATCTCCAAGAGTTCATCTTTGGATCTCCGACTCCCGGCTTTTTAGTCTCTCCGGTAAGATGTCCAAGCTTTCCACAACCATCAATTGCAAGCTTTACGTACTGTGTCCATTCCAAATAGTTCTTTGTCATCTTCCCATTCAATCGATGAGAAGTTAACTGGAAGGGCATGTGAGAAGCATAGCCTCCTTGTGTCATTAGATTTTCTGTAGGAGTTCCCAGAGAAGAATCTTTGCCTTGCTCTCCGTGAAAGGGTGTTTAATCCATATGATATTATGGGAAAAAGTCCCGCTCTGATACCATGAAAGTTTAGATACTGCAAAAGTATATTTTTATTCATAGAGTTTGTACATTATTTATAGGAGAACAAGTAAGATCAAATAAACTAATCAATCCCTAATTCCTGGTCCTTGAATCAAGAGATTTCTTATAAACCACTTTCCTATAATAATATATTTTATCCATATTTACAGCAGCAGATTATAAGCAAATCTGCCAGCTTATTTGTAGCAAATTACAATCAAATTTGCCAGCTCATTGATGGGGCAGATTATGACTAAATCTGCCAACTCATTCAACACTGAAACAACAATCTTGAACTGAAATAGTTCATTAACAGTTCTAACGTATTTACAAAAAGTTATGACAAGTTGTGTTTTGCAGTTGTTGGTCTTCCAAACCTAGACGTAAGTTGTTCATATATTTTTTACGACGGAAAATCATAAAAGAAACTGTACATCTGGTTTGAGGACCACAACACTTTATATATATAACTTTATCAATATCCAAATTTAAATTCTCCAAAAAGAACATATTAATTCTCAAACTAAAAATAAATAGTGGTGGGCATGAAGACAGGGTCTGTAAACTTAAAAGGGCAGCCAATATTCGATTAATGAAGATACCGAAATAGCCATCTCGAATTGAAATAGTTCACTAACAGTTTAATGTATTTACAAAAAGTAATGACAAGTTGCACTCAAATCTCTTTAACCAAATAATAGCAACCAGAATACTAAATTGAGTACAAAATCTTAATCATGCGGAACATTAGAATAATAACAAAATATTGTGCCCCTTTCCGCAGTTGTTTACATAGAGGAGGAAACACTCACCCCACATCTCAATACCGAAACTATAGCAAAACAAACCCCTCTTTTTACCTATATTTTTTAGTTGTCAAAGACATATTGAGGACATTGTTGTACGGGGTACAACGTTGGCTAGTTAAGAAATCCCATGTTCAAAAGATTATGTTGCGGAAATGAGGATGCTGAGACAGATGTGTGATATACAAGGAACGATAAAATTAGAAATGACGTTATCCAGGATAAGGTAGGAGTGACCTCCATGGTCGACAAGATGAGAGAAGCAGGATGTGTTGGTTTGGACATGTGAAGTGGAGATGTGCAAATGTCCCCGTGAGGAGGTTTGATGTAGTAGGCACAGGAAGAGATAGAGCCGTAGATGTAGGTTGAAAAAACATTGGGACGAGGTGATTAGATAGGACATGACGCGACTTCAGATTATCGAGGACATAACCGTAGATAAGAGGGTGTAGAGGTCATGTATCAGGGTCGAGTGTTAGTAGGTAGTGGAGTGTTGCCTTGCTTGTTCTCGTTGTACTAGCCGTATTCTTGTAGTTCTACTTTTCAATATCTATTATCATGTTTACTAGGTTTTGGCTACTATACTATTTTGTTGTTCGTATTCTTTCTTTTAGTCTCTATAATGCATCTCTTATTAGTTGTTATATTTCATCACTATTTTCTTCTACTTTATACCTGAAATTGCACACTTGAGCCGAGGGTCTTCAGGAAACCGCCTCTCTACCTCCACAAGGTAGTAGTGAGGTCTGCTTACACTCTACCATCCCCAGCCCCCACTTGTGGAATTTCACTGGATATGTTGTTGTTGTTGTCAAATGACAAACAAATTTACTATAGAATTAATTTTAATATCAAACACAATGATATTAACCTTTTATGACCTTTATTTCTGCACATATATCTCAAAAGGAGGNCCCCACTTGTGGAATTTCACTGGGTATGTTGTTGTTGTTGTCAAATGACAAACAGATTTACTATAGAATTAATTTTAATATCAAACACAATGATATTAACCTTTTATGACCTTTATTTCTGCACATATATCTCAAAAGGAGGTCAGAGCTCTGATTCCAAATTACTAGATTGACGGCAGAGAAGCGCCTACTATATGCTTGAAACTTTTTTTTAACACACAAAAATCTGAATGAGTAGACATAGTATAGGCTCTGATACCAATTAGTTGGAACCAAAACACTTTAAGATGAAAACCATCATCTTTCCCAAGATCTACCATGTCAAATCATCAAGAACATAAAACTAGATGCGGAAGCATACTTGAATCCATTAGAATGGCTAAAATCCTTGCATCTTGCGGTTGTTGGTCTTCCAAACATAGACGTAAGTTGTTCATATTTTTTTGACGACGGGAAATCATAAAAGAAATTCTACATAGTTTGAGGACCATAACGCTATATTATATTGACACAAGTTTTGTATTTAAACTAGAAATAATAACTTGGTAGCTACACATAAGATGCCATACTTCAGGAGGTGTCTTATAAACCCATTTAACTTTAAAACCTTGGCAGTTCACTTTTAGTTTTGGTCAACCTTTTTAACGAAGCAACAAAGATACAATTATTCTTCTAACAATGTCCTCATGGTGGACTAGTTAAGTTGGACAGCTATGCTGATTATGGTATAGTAGAATGAGCTCCATCAGACATGCTAGAACATTCAGGGATCTGAAACTTTAAGATCTTAGGGAGCAAAATAAAACCCAAGCTGAAGAAGATTATCATGATGTTGGAAATTCGTTGAGGAGTGTGCCACAAGTTTCTAGTGATCAATATCACTGATGAAGTTTTATGGTTCTAGCCTCTAGGCTCTATAGTGTACTATACATTATGTTTCCTCTGCTATTTATGTCTTATCCCCCTCAAAGTAGATACCTTTCGCTACCCATGCTGTTAAATAGGTAAAAGACCAAAGATCTCTCTAGTAATATTTTGCAGTCCATAATTGAAATTAATATTTGTATGGTGTTCCGTTCTCTCGGATGAAGTTAGTATATTTCTATGTTGCCCATACCAATTCATGTACACGGATTAGCAATGAAGCTCCCTTTCTGTAGAGGGTGTAATTATTACATTTACAAATGGTAATGCTTAATTAAGCTTAGCTTACAACCGCACATCCATCACCTTCCGAAACTTATGTGCTTGCAGATTGTTGTTTTCCCATCAGAATTAAGTCAATTAACTTACTGTACTCTACATTATCTCACTGTGGTAGAAATTCTTGGTTGCAGGACGATACAACATTTGAGAAACAAAGTGCCTTGTTTGCTTTGGCTGTTGCAGATGTTGTGCTAATAAACATGTGAGTTTGTTTGTAGCATGATGTTTGGTGACTGAGAAAAATGAAGTTAACTTGCTCATCTAACCCTTATTATAGATCACTGAATTTTTCAGTTTCTTTAGTTTGAATATAACATCCTTGACTATCTTTTTTTAATCTCTTTGACATGACTTCTAGATTTATCTTAGATTAACATATGGTTGATACCTTGATAGAACTGCATCTGGTAGTCTTTCTGCCTCCCGAGAAACTGATAATGCACTTATCTTGAACAACTTGTTTATATTCAGAATAGGTGGCAGCTTTGAAGACATGATTGGCTTCTTGGACCTGAGTGCATTGTTAGAGGGTCTTTTATTGCTTAACTTCTAGTTACCTGCCGTCTGTAAGTGGCAGCATAGGAAATTAACTTCACTCCTAATCGTGCTATTGTTGAAATCCTTTTTCATATTCATGAGAATTTCCCTAAAAAGAACATTTTTTACTGGTTTTGGGTATGCGTTCCTCTTTAATTTTGCATGTACCATCGGTTAAGATCACCTTTAATGGAATTGTTGTTTGACTAGGATATTCCTCCTATGTGTTCAGGTGGTGCCATGATATTGGTAGGGAGCAGGCTGCCAATAAACCTCTTCTCAAAACAGTATTTCAGGTAAACTCTAGTTTATTTGGCTCCTTACAAGTGATTGATTCTTCAATTGTCTGAATATTTTCTTGTTTGCTAGGTCATGATGCGTTTGTTTAGTCCCCGCAAAACTACCCTTCTTTTTTTTATACGTGATAAAACAAAGGTCTGGTATATCTTTCTATTCAACATGTTTTTAAGATTCACTAGTTGCTTACTATTTACATTCCTGAATAGTATTGGCCACCGATTTTTTCAAATTTCCTTGCACTTGCAGACTCCACTAGAATATCTGGAGCCCATTCTGAGGGAGGATATCCAGAAGGTAAATGAATTTGCTGTCGCTTTGAAGTGATTGTTGTTCTAACTGAATTTGTCTATTCCTCTCTACTGCTATGAAAAATAATCTGGCAAAAGAATGAAATATTTTGTGTTCAGTCTTATTAGGAGTAACTAATTTTGCAGATATGGGATGCAGTTCGAAAGCCACAAGCACACAAGGACACCCAACTCTGTGAATTTTTCAATGTGAGGGTTTTTCCTGTGTTCTTATGTTATCAGTACAGCTGTCTATATTTAAGTATCCTTATTTATCTTTCTCTGATGTGAAGGTAGAAGTCACTGCTGTACCCAGTTATGAGGAGAAGGAAGAGCAGTTTAAAGATCAGGTAAGTCTTTTTTAGCTGCATAATATCTGCTAGTACCAGATTGTTGTCATTTTGTGAATCTGATGGTTACCTGTTCTAAGTGATTTTTACATGTCTTGGCTTTGTACGCTGTTCATTCAGGTTGCTCAACTTAGGCAGCTTTTTTTCCACTCCATCTCTCCAGGAGGCTTGGCTGGCGATAGGCGGGGTGTTGTTCCAGCCTCTGGTTTTTCTTACAGTGTACAGCAAATATGGAAAGTCATCAAAGAAAACAAGGATCTCGACTTGCCTGCTCACAAGGTGAAGCATGCCGGGTAATGAGTTGACAGCTTATTTACTCAAACGATATAATGATCAAACTATTTGCCTTTTGTAGGTCATGGTGGCCACTGTGCGTTGTGAAGAAATTGCAAATGAGAAGTTCAGTAGTTTGATGATAAATGAGGTCTAGCAACTGCTTTCTACTTTCTTGTTTGGAACATAAATATACAGTGCTCAATCGTTACTCCAATGTAGGACTGGCTAGCTCTTGAGCATGAAGTGCAAGAGGATGCAGTTCGAAATTTTGGAAGACGACTAAGCTCCATCTTAGATAACTTTCTGTCAGAGTAAGTGGCTGTGTTTTAACTATATTAGTTGGACCACTAATGCTATCCCAAAGGAGAGGATTGGTAGTATTGTAATTTTGTAGCGACTCCATTCATTTGTTCAAAGACGAGTTCTCAGAGGGGTTTGTAGATTTTGTCCAATTTGGACCGTCTTATTTTTGACCCTTTCTACCGCTCAAAAATAGTTTCAAACTGAAGGTTGGATTAATAGTCCGTTTATTTATAACCTTTTCTCCACCTTCAGAATTGTAAAGCGTAGGCATTTCGCTCGTGTTGCAATTATATGAGAAGGCAACAAT
>NC_064293.1:8377521-8383730 GCF_019186545.1 Solanum stenotomum
TCAAATGGTCGTAACTTTCGGCTTGAACATCCGTTTGACGCAATCTTTTTTTTGAATCCTCTTATTTTTTTAAGATCTATTTGAAAAACCCATCGCCTTTATTTGAATTTCCTTTTATTTTTTCCATCATATTTCGACTCGTATAAGAATCTGTAAAAGGCGTTTTTGGGAAAATCTGCACACGCAAACTGCCTTTAGGTAGTTTGGTTGCGTAGATGTCAAAAAAATATGCGGATAAAAAAAAAATCGCCTGAAACGGACACCCGAGGCCCGAGTTATGGCCGTTTGAAGTTTCATAAATTGAAAGCCACCTTCAACCTTTAAGATGCTGAATTTCAAATGGTCGTAACTTTCGGCTCGAACGTCCGTTTGACGCAATCTTTTTTTGGACTCCTCGTATTTTTTCGAGATCTATTTGAAAAACCCATCGCCTTTATTTGAATTTGCTTTTATTTTTTCATCATATTTCGACTCGTATAAGAATCAGTAAAAGGCGTGTTTGGGAAAAAATGGCACGCGCAAACCGCTTTTAGGTCGTTTGGTTATGTAGATCTCGAAAAAATACGTGGATTAAAAAAAAAATTGCCTGAAACGGACACCCGAGGCCCGAGTTATGGCCGTTTGATGTTTCATAAATTTAAGAGCCACCTTCAACCTTTAAGATGCTGAATTTCAAATGGTCGTAACTTTCGGCTCGAACGTCCGTTTGACGCAATTTTTTTTTGAATCCTCGTATTTCTTTGAGATATATTTGAAAAACCCATCGCCTTTATTATAATTTCCCTTTTTTTTCTCATGATGTTTCTACACTTATAAGAATCAGTAAAAGACATTTTTTGGAAATACGGCTCGCGGAAACCACCTTTAGGCAGTTTGGTTGCGTAGATCAAGAAAAAATACGCGGATTCAAAAAAAATTGCCTTAATCGGACACCCGAGGCCCGAATTATGGCCGTTTAAAGTTTCATAAATTCAAAGCTACCTTCGCTCTTTAAATTGCTGAATTTTCAAATGGCCGTAACTTTTGGATCGAACGTCCGTTTGACGCAATTTTTTTTTTGAATCCTCGTACTTATTCGAGATCTACTTGAAAAACCCATCGCCTTTATTAGAATTTCCCTTTTTTTTTCTCATGACGTTTCTACACGTATAAGAATCAGTAAAAGGCATTTTTTCGAAAAACGGCTCATGCTAGGCAGTTTGACAGCGTAGATATCGAAAAAATACGTGGATTAAAAAAAAAAACGTCCTTAATCGGACACCCGAGGCCCAAGTTATGGCCGTTTGAAGTTTCATAAATTCAAAGCTACCTTCTCTCTTTAAGGCGCTGAATTTTCAAATGGCCGTAACTTTCGGCTCGAACGTCCGTTTGACGCCATTTTTTTTGAATCCTCGTATTTCTTCGAGATCTATTTGAAAAATCCATCACCTTTATCAGAATTTCCCTTTTTTTTTCTCACGACGTTTCTACAAGTATAAGAATCAGTAGAAGACATTTTTTCGAAAAATGGCTCGCGCAAACCGCCTTTAGGCATTTTGACACCGTAGATCTCAAAAAAATAAGCGGATTCAAAAAAAAAATCGCCTTAATCGGACAGCCGAGGACTGAGTTATGTCCGTTTTAAGTTTCATAAATTCAAAGCTACCTTCGCTCTTTAAGGTGCTGAATTTTCAAATGGCCGTAACTTTCGGCTTGAACGTCCGTTTGACGCAATTTTTTTAAATCCTCCTATTTCTTCGAGATCTACTCGAAAAACCCATCGCCTTTATTAGAATTTCCCTTTTTTTTTCTCATGATGTTTCTACACTTATAAGAATCAATAAAAGGCATTTTTTTGAGAAACGGCTCGCGGAAACCGCTTTTAGGCAGATTGGCTGCGTAGATCTCGAAAAAATACGCGTATTCAAAAAAAAATCGCCTTAATCGGACACCCGAGGCCCGAGTTATGGCAGTTTGAAGTTTCATAAATTCAAAGCTACCTTCGCTATTTAAGATGCTGAATTTTCAAATGGTCGTAACTTTCGGCTCGAATGTCCATTTGACGCAATTTTTTTTTTGAATCCTCTTATTTCTTCGATATCTATTTGAAAAACCCATCTCCTTTATTAGAATTTCCATTTTTTTTTCTCATGACGTTTCTACACTTATAAGAATCAGTAAAAGGCATTTTTTTTGAAAAACGGCTTGCGGAAACCGCCTGTAGGCAATTTGGCTGCGTAGATCTCGAAAAAAATATGAGGATTAAACAAAAAATTCGCCTTAATAGGACAACTGAGGCCCGAGTTATGGCCGTTTGAAGTTTCATAAATTCAAAGCTAAATTCGCTCTTTAAGGTGCTGAATTTTCAAATGGCCGTAATTTTCGGTTCGAACGTCCGTTTGACACAATTTTTTTTTTAAAATCCTCGTATTTCTTCGAGATCTAATTGAAAAACCCATCGCCTTTGTTAGAATTTCCCTTTTTTTTCCTCATGACGTTTCTACACGTATAAGAATCAATAGAAGGCATTTTTTCAAAAAATGACTCGCGCAATCTGCCTTTAGGCAGTTTGACTACGTAGATCTCGAACAAATACGTAGATTCAAAAAAAAAATTGCCTTAATCGGACACCCGAGGCACGAGTTATGGCAGTTTGAAGTTTCATAAATTCAAAGCTACCTTCGCTATTTAAGATGCTGAATTTTCAAATGGTCGTAACTTTCGGCTCGAATGTCCATTTGACGCAATTTTTTTTTTGAATCCTCTTATTTCTTCGATATCTATTTGAAAAACCCATCTCCTTTATTAGAATTTCCATTTTTTTTTCTCATGACGTTTCTACACTTATAAGAATCAGTAAAAGGCATTTTTTTTGAAAAACGGCTTGCGGAAACCGCCTGTAGGCAATTTGGCTGCGTAGATCTCGAAAAAAATATGAGGATTAAACAAAAAATTCGCCTTAATAGGACAACTGAGGCCCGAGTTATGGCCGTTTGAAGTTTCATAAATTCAAAGTTACCTTCGCTCTTTAAGGTGCTGAATTTTCAAATGGCCGTAACTTTCGGCTCGAACGTCCGTTTGACGCAATTTTTTTTAATCCTCGTATTTCTTCGAGATCTACTTGAAAAACCCATCGCCTTTATTAGAATTTCCCTTTTTTTTCTCATGACGTTTCTACACGTATAAGAATCAGTAAAAGGCATTTTTTCGAAAAACGGCTAGCGCAAAAAATCGCCTTTATCGGACACCCGAGGCCCGTGTTATGGCCGTTTGAAGTTTCATAAATTCAAAGCTACCTTCGCTCTTTAAGGTGCTGAATTTTCAAATGGCCGTAATTTTCGGCTCGAACGTCCGTTTGACGCATGTTTTTCTTGAATCCTCATATTTCTTTGGGAACTATTTGAAAAACTCATCGCCTTTATTAGAATTTTCCTTCTTTTTTTTTTCTGATGACGTATCTACATGTATAAGAATCAGTAAAAGACATTTTTTCGAAGAACGGCTCGCGCAAACCGCTTTTAGACAGTTTGACTACGTAGATCTCGAAAAAATACACGAATTCAAAAAATAATCGCCTTAATCGGACACCCGAGGCCCGAGTTATGGCCGTCTGAAGTTTCAGAAATTCAAAGCTGCTTTCGCTCTTTAAGGTGCTGAATTTTCAAACGGCCGTAACTTTCGGCTCGAACGTCCGTTTGACGCAATTTTTTTTAATACTCGTATTTTTTCCAGATCTATTTGAAAAACCCATCGCCTTTATTAGAATTTCCATTTTTTTATCTCATGACGTTCCTACACGTATAAGAATCAGTAAAAGGTATTTTTTCAAAAAATGGCTCGCGTAAGCCGCCTTTAGGCAGTTTGGCTGTGTAGATATCGAAAAAATGTACGGATTCAAAAAAAAATCGCCTTAATCGGACACTCGAGGCCCGAGTTATGGCCGTTTGAAGTTTCATAAATTCAAAGCTACCTTCGCTCTTTAAGGTGCTGAATTTTCAAACGGCCGTAACTTTCGGCTTGAACGTCCGTTTGACGCAATTTTTTTTTTGGAATCCTCGTATTTTTTTGAGATCTATTTGAAAAACTCATCGCCTTTATTATAATTTCCCTTTTTTTTCTCATGACGTTTCTACACGTATAAGAATCAGTAAAAGAAATTTTTTCGAAAAACGGCTCGCGCAAACCGCCTTTAGGCAGTTTGGCTGCGTAGATAAAAAAAAAATATGCGAATTCAAATAAAAAATCGCCTTAATCGGACACCCGAGGCCCGAGTTATGGCCGTTTCAAATTTCATAAATTCAAAGCTACCTTCTCTCTTTAAGGTGCTGAATTTTCAAATGGCCGTAACTTTCGGTTCGAACGTCCGTTTGACGCAATTTTTTGTTTAAATCCTCGTATTTCTTCGATATCCATTTGAAAAACCCATCGCCTTTATTAGAATTTCCCTATTTTTCCTCATGACGTTTCTACACTTATAAGAATCAGTTATAGGCATTTTTTCGAGAAACGACTCGCGAAAATCGTCTTTAGGCAGTTTTTTTGCGTTGATCTCAAAAAAATACGCGTATTCAGAAAAAAAATTGCCTTAATCAGACACCCGAGGCCCGAATTATGGCCGTTTGAAGTTTCATAAATTCAAAGCTACCTTCGCTCTTTAAGGTGCTGAATTTTCAAATGGCTGGAATTTTCGGCTCGAACGTCCGTTTGACACAATTTTTTTTTAAATCCTCGTATTTCTTCGAGATCTATTTGAAAAACCCATCACCTTTATTAGAATTTCCCTTTTTTTTTCTCATGACGTTTCTACACGTATAAGAATCAGTAGAAGACATTTTTTCGAAAAACGGCTCGCGCAAACTGCCTTCAGGCAGTTTGACTGCGTAGATCTCGAAAAAATACGCAGATTAAAAAAAGATCACCTTAATCGTACACCCGAGGCGCGAGTTATGACCGTTTTAAGTTTCATAAATTCAAAGCTACATTCGCTCTTTAAGGTGCTGAATTTTCAAATGGCCTAAACTTTCGGCTCGAACGTCCGTTTGACGCAATTTTTATTTTAAATCCTCGTATTTCTTCCAGACCTACTTGAAAAACCATCGCCTTTATTAGAATTTCCCTTTTTTGTTTCTCACGACGTTTCTACAAGTATAACAATCAGTAAAAGGTATTTTTTCGAAAAACGGCTCGCGCAAACCGCCTTTAGCTAGTTTGGCTGCGTAAATGTCGAAAAAATACGCAGATTCAAAAAAAAAATCGCCTTAATCAGACACCCGAGGCCTGAGTTATGGCCGTTTGAAGTTTCATAAATTCAAAACTACCTTCGCTCTTTAAGGTGCTGAATTTTCAAATGGCCTTAACTTTCGGCGCGAACGTCCGTTTGACGCAATTTTTTTTGAATCCTCGTATTTCATCGAGATCTATTTGAAAAACCCATCGCCTTTATTAGATTTTCCCTTTTTTTTTGTCATGACGTTTCTACAAGTATAAGAATCAGTAAAATGTGTTTTTTTCGAAAAACGGCTCGCGTAAACCACTTTTAGGCAGTTTGGCTGCGTAAATGTCGAAAAAATACACAGATTAAAAAAAAAATCGTCTTAATTGGACACCCGAGGCCCGAGTTATGGCCGTTTGAAGTTTCATAAATTCAAAGCTAAATTCGCTCTTTAAGGTGCTGAATTTTCAAATGGCCGTAATTTTCGGTTCGAACGTCCGTTTGACACAATTTTTTTTTTAAAATCCTCGTATTTCTTCGAGATCTAATTGAAAAACCCATCGCCTTTGTTAGAATTTCCCTTTTTTTTCCTCATGACGTTTCTACACGTATAAGAATCAATAGAAGGCATTTTTTCAAAAAATGACTCGCGCAATCTGCCTTTAGGCAGTTTGACTACGTAGATCTCGAACAAATACGTAGATTCAAAAAAAAAATTGCCTTAATCGGACACCCGAGGCACGAGTTATGGCAGTTTGAAGTTTCATAAATTCAAAGCTACCTTCGCTATTTAAGATGCTGAATTTTCAAATGGTCGTAACTTTCGGCTCGAATGTCCATTTGACGCAATTTTTTTTTTGAATCCTCTTATTTCTTCGATATCTATTTGAAAAACCCATCTCCTTTATTAGAATTTCCATTTTTTTTTCTCATGACGTTTCTACACTTATAAGAATCAGTAAAAGGCATTTTTTTTGAAAAACGGCTTGCGGAAACCGCCTGTAGGCAATTTGGCTGC
>NC_064293.1:8383743-8422692 GCF_019186545.1 Solanum stenotomum
ATAGGACAACTGAGGCCCGAGTTATGGCCGTTTGAAGTTTCATAAATTCAAAGTTACCTTCGCTCTTTAAGGTGCTGAATTTTCAAATGGCCGTAACTTTCGGCTCGAACGTCCGTTTGACGCAATTTTTGTTTTGAATCATCGTATTTCTTCGAGATCAATTTGAAAAACCCATCGGCTTTATTAGAATTTCCCTTTTTTTTTCTCATGATGTTTCTACACGTATAAGAATTATTAAAAGGTGTTTTTTTGAAAAACGGCTTGCGCAAACCGCCTTTAGGCAGTTGGCTGTGTAGATGTCGAAAAAATACGTGGATTCAAAAAAAATCGCCCTAATCGGACCCGAGGCACGAGTTATGGCCGTTTGAAGTTTCATAAATTCAAAGTTATCTTCGCTTTTTAAGGTGCTGAATTTTCAAATGGCCGTAACTTACGACTCGAACCTCCGTTTGACGCAATTTTTTTTTGAATCATCGTATTTCTTCGAGACCTATTTGAAAAACCCATCCCCTTTATTAGAATTTCCCTTTTTTTTGTCATGACGTTTCTACACAAATAAGAATCAGTAAAAGGCATTTTTTCAAAAAACGGCTCACGTAAACCGCCTTTGGCTGCGTAGGTATCGAAAAAATACGCGAATTCAAAAAAAAATTGCCTTAATCGGACATCCGAGGCCCGAGTTATGATCGTTTGAAGTTTCATAAATTCAAAGATACCTTCGCTCTTTAAGGTGCTGAATTTTCAAATGGCCGTAGCTTTCGGCTCGAACGTCCGTTTGACGCAATTTTTTTTTGAATCTGCGTATTTTTTTGAGATCTATTTGAAAAACCCATTGCCTTTATTTGAATTTCCTTTTAATTTTTTATCATATTTCCACTCGTATAAGAATCAGTAAAAGGCGTTTTTGGGAAAATTAGCATGCGCAAACCGCCTTTAAGCAGTTTGGTTGCGTAGATCTCGAAAAAATACGCGGATTCAAAAAAAAAATCGCCTGAAACGGACACCCGAGGCACGAGTTATGGCCGTTTGATGTTTCATAAATTCAAAGTCACCTTCAACCTTTAATATGCTGAATTTCAAATGGTCGTAACTTTCGGCTCGAACATTCGTTTGACCCAATTTTTTTTTTGAATCCTCGTATTTTTTCGAGATTCATTTGAAAAACTAATCGCCTTTATTTGAATTTTTTCATCATATTTCGACTCGTATAAGAATCAGTAAAAGGCATTTTTGGGAAAATCGGCACGCACAAACTGCCTTTAGGCAGTTTGGTTGCGTAAATCTCGAAAAAATATGTGGATTCAAAAAAAAAATCGCCTGAAACGGACACCCCATTTTACCGATTTTTGCGTGCTATAAGTCCACGGATTATTTGGTGATCCAAAATTCCGACTTCATTTTTGCAAAAAATATACTGGGAGGTCTGTTAAGACCTTATCTATGGAGCCAGTGTGACCTCACGACCAAAATAGCCCATTTTCAAGGTCAAACGAGCCCTAGAGCATGTAAATCCCCCATTTTGCCGATTTTCGTGTGCTATAGGTCACCATCTTTTTTGGTGACCCAGAATTTCGACCTGATTTTTGCAAAAATTTTACCCGGACATCCGTGAAAACCTTACCTATGGAGCCAGTTGGCCCTTACGGCTGAAATGACCTATTTTCAAGGTCAAATGAGCCCTAAAGCAGGTAAACCCCCATTTGGCTGATTTTCGTTTGCTATAGTTCACCATCCTTTTTGGTGATCCAGAATTCTGACCTCATTTTTGCCAAAATATTACCTGGACGTCCGTAAACACCTTACCGATGGAGCCAATTGACCTCACGCCCAGAATGCCCCATTTTCAAGGTCAAACGAGCCCTTGAGTAGGTAAATCCCCATTTTACCAATTTTTGTATGCTATAGTCCACGTATTTTTAGGTGATCTATAATTTCGACCTCATTTTTGCCAAAATTTTACTTGGACATCCGTTAAGACCTTATCTGTGGAGCCAGTTGCCCCTCACGGCGAAAATGCCCCATTTGAAGGTCAAACGAGCCCTAGAGCAGGTAAACCCCCCATTTTACTGATTTTCGTGTGCTATAGTCCACAAATTTTTTGGTGATCTGAAATTCCGACCTCATCTTTGCCAAAATTTTACCTAGACGTCCATTCAGATGTTATCTGTGTGGCCAGTTTGCCCTCACGTCCAAAATAGAACATTTTCAAGGCCAAATGAGCCCTAGAGTAGGTAAACCCCCCATTTTACCGATTTTTGTGTGCTATAAGTCCACGAATTTTTCGGTGATCCGAAATTCCGACTTCATTTTTGCCAAAATTAAAACTGGACGTTCGTTAAGACCTTATCTATGGAGCCAGTTGCACCACACGATGAAAATGACCCATTTTCAAGGTCAAACGAGCCCTAGAGCAGGTAAACCCCTCATTTTGTTGATTTTAGTGTGCTATAGGTCACCATCTTTTTTGGTGATCCAGAATTTCGACCTGATTTTTGCCAAAATATTGCCTGGACGTCCCTTAAGACCTTACCTATGGAGCCAGTTGGACCTCACGACCAGAATGTCCTATTTTCAAGCTGAAATGAGCCCTAAAGCAGGTAAGCCCCCATTTGGCCGATTTTCGTGTGCTATAGTTCACCATCTTTTTTGGTGATCCAGAATTTCGACCTCCATTTTGCTTAAATTTTACCTGGACGTCCATTAAGACCTTACCGATGGAGCCAGTTGAACCTTACGGCCAGAATGCCCCATTTTCAAGGTCAAACGATCCGTAGAGTAGGTAAACCCCATTTTACCAATTTTAGTATGCTATAGTCCACAGATTTTTTAGTGATCCAGAATTTCGACCTCATTTTTTCCAAAATTTTACCTGAAGATCCGTTAAGACCTTATTTATGGATCCAGTTGGCCCTCACAGCCAGAATGTCCCATTTTCAAGGTCAAACGAGCACTAGAGCAGGCAAACCACCTATTTTGCTGATTTTCATGTGCTATAGTCGACAGATTTTCTGGTGATCCAGAATTTCGACCTCATTTTTGCCAAACTTTTACCTGGACGTCCGGTAAAACTTTATCTGTGGAGACAGTTGGCCCTCACGGCCAAAATGCCCCATTTTCAAGGTCAAACGAGCTCTAGAGCAGGTAAAACCCTCATTTTATCGATTTTCGTGTGCTATAGTCCACATATTTTTTGGTGATCCAAAATTCCGACCTCATTTTTTCCAAAACTTTACTTTGTCGTCCGTTAAGACGTTATCTATGGATCTAGTCGGCCCTATGACCAAAATGGCCAATTTTCAAGGTCTAACGAGCCCTAGAGAAGGTAAACCCCCCATTTTCCCGATTTTCTTGTGCTATAGGTCACCATCTTTTTTGGTGATCCATAATTCCGACCTGATTTTTGCCAAAATTTTATCTGTACGTCCGTTAAGACCTTACCTATGGAGCCAGTTGGCCCTCACTGCCAAAATGGCCTATTTTCTAGGTCAAATGAGCCCTAAAGCAAATAAACCCCCATTTGACCGATTTTCGTGTGCTATAGTTCACCATCTTTTTTGGTGATCCAGAATTCCGACCTCATTTTTGCCAAATTATTACCTGGACGTCCGTAAAGACCTTACCGATGGAGTCAGTTGACATCTCGGCCAGAATGCCCCATTTTCAAGGTCAAACCAGCCCTAGTGTAGGTAAACCCCTATTTTACCAATTTTTGTATGCTATAGTCTACGGATTTTATGGTGATCCAGAATTCCGACCTCATTTTTGCCAAAATTTATCTGGACATCCCTTAAGACCTTATCTGGGATCCAGTTGGCTCTCACAGCCAGAATGCCCCATTTTCAAGGTCAAACGAGCACTAGAGCAGGTAAACCCCCCATTTTACTAATTTTCATGTGCTATAGACCACATATTTTTTGATGATCCAAAATTCCGACCTCATTTTTGCCAAAATTTGACCAGGACATCCGTTAAGACCTTATCTGTGGAGACAGTTGGCCCTCACGGACAAAATGCCCCATTTTCAAGGTCAAACGAGCTCGATAGCAGGTAAAATCCTCTTTTTACCGATTTTCGTGTGCTATAGTCCACATATTTTTTGGTGATCCGAAATTCCGACCTCATTTTTTCCAAACTTTTTCCTGGACGTCCATTCAGATGTTATCTATGTGGCCAGTTTGCCCTCACGTCCAAAATGGACCATTTTCAAGGCCAAATGAGCCCTAGAGTAGGTAAACCCCCCATTTTACCAAATTTTGTGTGCTAAAAGTCCACGGATTTTTTAGTGATCCGAAATTCCGACTTCATTTTTGCCAAAATTACAACTGGACGTCCCTTAAGACCTTACCTATGGAGCCAGTTGGACCTCATGACCAGAATGGCCTATTTTCAAGCTCAGATGAGCCCTAAAGCAGGAAAACCCCCATTTGGCTGATTTTCATGTACTATAGTTCACCTTCTTATTGGGTGATCTAGAATTCCGACCTCATTTTTGCTAAAATTATCCTGGACGTCCATTAAGACCTTACCGATGGAGCCAGTTGACCCGCACGTCCAGAATGCCCCATTTTCAAGGTCAAACGATCCCTAGACTAGGTAAACCCCATTTTACCAATTTTTGTATGCTATAGTCCACAGATTTTTTAGTGATCCAGAATTTCGACCTCATTTTTGCCAAAATTTTACCGAGACATCCGTTAAGAACTTATCTGTGGATCCAGTTGGCCCTCACAGCCAGAATGTCCTATTTTCAAGGTCAAACGAGCACTAGAGCATGTAAACCCCCTATTTTTACTGATTTTCATGTGCCATAGTCCATGAATTTTTTGGTGATTTAGAATTCCGACCTCATTTTTGCCAAAATTTTACCTGGACGTCCGTTAAGACCTTATCTGTGGAGCTAGTTGGCCCTCACGACCAAAATGCCCCATTTAGAAGGTCAAACGAGCTCTAGAGCAGGTAAAACCCTCATTTTACCAATTTTTGTGTGCTATAGTCCACATATTTTTTGGTGATCCGAAATTCCAACCTCATTTTTTCCAAATTTTTACTTAGACGTCCGTTAAGACGTTATCTATGTTGCCAGTTTGCCCACACATCCAAAATGGGCCATTTTCAAGGCCAAATGAGCCCCAGACTAGGTAAAGCCCCCATTTTACCGAGTTTTGTGTGCTATAAGTCCACGAATTTATTGATGATCCAAAATTCCAACTTCATTTTTGCCAAAAATATACTGGGACGTCTGTTAAGACCTTATATATGGAGCCAGTGTGCCCTCACGACCAAAATGACCCATTTTCAAGGTCAAACGAGTCCTAGAGCATGTAAACCCCCCATTTTGCCAATTTTCTTGTGCTATAGGTCACCATCTTTTTTGGTGATCTAGAATTCCGACCTAATTTTTGCCAAAATTTTACCTGGACGTCCGTTAAGACCTTACCTATGGAGCCAGTTGACCATCCCGACCAGAATGCCCCATTTTCAAGGTCAAACGAGCCCTAGAGTTGGTAAACCCCTATTTTACCAATTTTTGTATGCTATAGTCCACGAATTTTTTGGTGATCTAGAATTCCGACCTCATTTTTGCCAAAATTTTACCTGGACATTCGCTAAGACCTTATTTGTGGAGCCAGTTGGCCCTCACGGCCAGAATGCCCCATTTTCAAGGTCAAACGAGCCCTAGAACAGGTAAACCCCCCATTTTACTGATTTTCGTGTGCTATTGTCCATCGATTTTTTGGTGATCCGAAATTCCGACCTTATTTTTGCCAAAATTTTACCTGGACGTCCATTAAGATGTTATCTATATGGCCAGTTTGCCCTCACGTCCAATATGGACCATTTTGAAAGCCAAATGAGCCCTAGAGTAGGTAAACCCCCCATTTTACCGATTTTTGTGTGCTATAAGTGCACAATTTTTTTGGTGATCCAAAATTCCAAGTTTACTTTTGCCAAATTTATTATTGGACATCCGTTAAGACCTTATCTATGGAGCCAGTTGGCCCTCACGGCCAAAATTACCCATTTTCAAAGTCAAACGAGCCATAGAGCAGGTAAACCCCCCATTTTACCGATTTTCGTGTGCTATAGGTCACCATCTTTTTTGGTGATTCAGAATTCCGACTTGATTTTTGCCAAAATTTTACGTGGACGTCCGTTAAGTCCTTACCTATGGAGCCAGTTGGCCCTTACGGCCAGAATGACCTATTTTCAAGGTCAAATGAACCCTAAAGCAGGTAAACCCCCATTTGGCCAATTTTCGTGTGCTATAGTTCACTATCTTTTTTGGTGATCCAGAATTCCGACCTCATCTTTGCCAAAATTTTACCTGGACGTCCGTAAAGACCTTACCGTTGGAGTCAGTTGACCCTCACGGTTAGAATGCCCCTTTTTCAAGGTCAAACGAGCCCTAGAGTAGGTAAACCCCCCATTTTACCAATTTTTGTATGTTATAGTCCACGGATTTTTTGGTGATCTAAAATTCCGACCTCATTTTTTTCAAAATTTTACCTGGACATCCGTTAAAACCTTATATGTAGAGCCAGTTGGCCCTCACGGCCAAAATAGCCCATTTCCAAGGTCAAACGACCTCTAGAGCAGGTAAAACCCCTATTTTACCGATTTTCGTGTGCTATAATATTCCACAAATTTTTGGTGATAGAAAATTCTGACCTCATTTTTTCCAAAATTTTACCTAGACGTCCGTTAGGACGTTATCAATATGGTCAGTTTGCCCTCACGTCCAAAATGGACCATTTTAAAGGCCAAATAAGCCCTAGAGTAGGTAAACCCCCCATTTTGCCAATTTTCGTATGCTATAGGTCACCATCTTTTTTGGTGATCCAGAATTTCGACCTGATTTTTACCAAAATTTTACCTGGACGTCCGTCAAGACCTTACCTATGGAGCCAGTTGGCCCTTATGGCCGGAATGGCCTATTTTCAAGGTCAAATGAGCCTCAAAGCATGTAAACCCCCATTTGGCTGATTTTCGTATGCTATAGTTCACCATCTTTTTTGGTGATCAAAAATTCCGACATGATTTTTTCCAAAATTTTAACTGGACGTCCGTAAAGAACTTACCGATGGAGCCAGATGACCCTCACGGCTAGAATGCCCCATTTTCAAGGTCAAACCAGCCCTAGAGTAGGCCCCATTTTACCAATTTTTGTATGCTACAGTACACGGATTTTTTGGTGATCCAGAAATCCGACCTCATTTTTGCCAAAATTTTACATGGACATCCGTTAAGACCTTATCTGTGGAGCCAGTTGGCCCTCACGGCCAGAATACCTCATTTTCAAGGTCAAACGAGCCCTATAGCAGGTAAACCCCCGATTTTACTGATTTTCGTTTGCTATAGTCCAGTGATTTTTTGGTGATCCAGAATTTCGACCTCATTTTTGCCAAAATTTTACCTGGACGTCCGTTAAGACCTTATCTCTGGAGACAGTTGGACCTCACGGCCAAAATGGCCCATTTTCAAGGTCAAACAAGCTTTAGAGCAGGTAAAACCCCCATTTTACCTAATTTCGTGTGCTATAGTCCAAAGNATTTTTTGCTAAAATTTTACCTGGACGTCCGTAAAGACCTTACCGATGGAGCCAGTTGACCCTCACAGCCAGAATGCCCCATTTTCAAGGTCAAACAAGCTTTAGAGCAGGTAAAACCCCCATTTAACCTAATTTCGTGTGCTATAGTCCAAAGATTTTTTGGTGATCCGAAATTCCGACCTCATTTTTTCCAAAATTTCACCTGGACGTCCGTTAAGACGTTATCTATGTGGCCAGTTTACCCTCACGTCCAAAATGGACCATTTTCAAGGTCAAACGAGCCTTAGAGGAGGTAAACTCCACATTTTGCCAATTTTCATGTGCTATAGGTCACCATCTTTTCTGGTGATCCAGAATTCCGGCCTGATTTTTGCCAAAATTTTACCTGGACGCCCGTTAAGACCTTACCTATGTAGCCAGTTGGCCCTCACTTCCAGAATGGCCCATTTTCAAGGTNTCAAGGTCAAATGAGCCTTAAAGCAGGTAAACCCCCATTTGGCCGATTTTCGTGTCCTATAGTTCACCATCTTTTCGGGAGATCTAGAATTACGACCTCATTTTTGCCAAAATTTTACCTGAACGTCCGTAAAGACCTTACCGATGGAGCCAGTTGACCCTCACGGCAAGAATGCCCCATTTTCAAGGTCAAACGAGCCCTAGAGTAGGTAAACCCCCATTTTACCAATTCTTGTATGCAATAGTTCACAAATTTTTGGGTCATCCAGAATTCTGACATCATTTTTGCCAAAATTTTACCTGGACATCTGTTTAGACCTTATCTGTGCAGCCAGTTGGCCTTCACGGCCAAAATGCCCCATTTTCAAGGTCAAACGAGCCCTAGAGCAGGTAAACGCCGCATTTTATTGATTTTCGTGTGCTATAGTCCACAGATTTTTCGTTGATCCAGAATTCCGACCTGATTTTTGCCAAAATTTTACCTGGACGTCCGTTAAGACCTTATCTGTGGAGACAGTTGGCCCTCGCGGACAAAATGCCCCATTTTCAAGGTCAAACGAGTCCTAGAGCATGTAAACCCCCTATTTTGCCGATTTTCGTGTGCTATAGGTCACCATTTTTTTTGGTGATCCAGAATTCCGACCTGATTTTTGCCAAAATTTTACCTCGACTTCCGTTAAGACCTTACCTATGGAGCCAGTTCGCCCTTACGACTTGAATGGCCTATTTTCAAGGTCAAATGAGCCCTAAAGCAGGTAAACCCCCATTTGGCCAATTTTCGTGTGCTATAGTTCACCATCTTTTTTGTTGATCCAGAATTTCGACCTCATTTATGCCAAAATTTAACCTGGACGTCCGTAAAGACCTTACCGTTGGTACCTGTTGACCCTCACGGCCAGAATGCCCCATTTTCAAGGTTAAACGAGCCCTGGAGAAGGTAAACCCCCCATTTTACTGATTTTCGTGTGCTATAGTCTACAGATTTTTTGGTGATTCGAAATTCTGACCTCATTTTTGCCAAAATTTTACCTGGACATCCATTAAGATGTTATCTATGTGGCCAGTTTGCCCCCACGTCCAATATGGACCATTTTCATGGCCAAATGAGCCCTAGAGTAGGTAAACCCCCCATTTTACCGATTTTTGTGTGCTATAAGTGCACAGTTTTTTTGGTGATCCAAAATTCCAACTTTACTTTTGCCAAAATTATTACTGGATATCCGTTAAGACCTTATCTATGGACCCAGTTGGCCGTGACGACAAAAATGGCCCATTTTCAAGGTCAAACGAGCCCTAGAGCAGGTAAACCCCCCATTTTGCTGATTTTCGTATGCTATAGGTTACCATCTTTTTTGGTGATTCAGAATTCCGACCTGATTTTTGCCAAAATTTTAATTGGACGTCCGTTAAGACTTTACATATGGATCCAGTTGGCCCTTACGGCCAGAATGGCCTATTTTCAAGGTCAAATGAGCCCTAAAGCAGGTAAACCCCCATTTGGCCAATTTTCGTGTGCTATAGTTCACCATCTTTTTTGGTGATCCAGAATTCCGACCTCATTTTTGCCAAAATTTTACCTGGACGTCCGTAAAGACCTTACCGTTGGAGAGAGTTGATCCTCACGGCCAGAATGCCCCATTTTCAAGGTCAAACGAGACCTAGAGTAGGTAAACTCACCATTTTACCAATTTTTGTATGCCATAGTCCACTGATTTTTGGTGATCCAGAATTTGGACCTCATTTTTGCCAAAAATTTACCTGGACATCCATTAAGACCTTATCTGTGGAGACAGTTGGACCTCACGGCCAAAATGGCCCATTTTCAAGGTCAAACGAGCTTTAAAGTAGGTAAAACCCCCATTTTACCTAATTTCGTGTGCTATAGTCCACAGATTTTTTGGTGATCCAAAATTCCGACCTCATTTTTTCCAAAACTTTACATGGACGTTCGTTAAGACGTTATCTACGTGGCCAGTTTGCCCTCACGTCCAAAATGGACCATTTTCAAAGTCAAAGGAGCCTTAGAGGAGGGAAAACCCATATTTTACCAATTTTCGTGTGCTATAGGTCACCATCTTTTTTGGTGATCCAGAATTCCGACCTGATTTTGGCCAAAATTTTACCTGGACGTCCGTTAAGACCTTACCTATGGAGCTAGTTGGCGCTCACGTCCAGAATGGCCTATTTTCAAGGTCAAATGACCCTTAAAGCAGGTAAACCCCCATTTTGCCGATTTTTGTGTGCTATAGTTCACCATCTTTTTGGGTGATCCAGAATTCTGACCTCATTTTTGCGAAAATTTTACCTGAATGTTCGTAAAGACCTTACTGATGGAGCCAGTAGACCCTCACGGCTAGAATGCCCCATTTTCATGGTCAAACGAGCCCTAGAGTAGGTAAACCCCATTTTTACCAATTCTTGTATGCTATAGTTCACAGATTTTTTTGGTGATCCAGAATTCTGACCTCATTTTTGCCAAAATTTTACCTGGACTTCTGTTAAGACCTTATCTGTGCATCCAGTTGGCCTTCAAGGCTAGAATGGCCCATTTTCAAGGTCAAACGAACCCTAGAGCAGGTAAACCCCGCATTTTACTGATTTTCGTGTGCTATAGTCCA
Organism: Solanum stenotomum; assembly: GCF_019186545.1. Lineage (NCBI taxonomy): Eukaryota > Viridiplantae > Streptophyta > Magnoliopsida > Solanales > Solanaceae > Solanum > Solanum stenotomum. Next base: position 8,394,367 of record NC_064293.1, read on the forward strand.
TAGATTTTTTGTTGATCCAGAATTCCAACCTGATTTTTGCCAAAATTTTACCTGGACGTCCGTTAAGACCTTGTCTGTGGAGACAGTTGGCCTTCACGGCCAAAATACTCCATTTTCAAGGTCAAACGAGCTCTAGAGCACGTAAAACAACCATCTTACCAATTTTCGTGTGCTATAATTCACAGATTTTTTGGTGATCCAAAATTCCGACCTCATTTTTTCTAAAACTTTACTTGGACATCTGTTAAGACGTTATCTATATGGCCAGTTTGCCCTCACGTCCAAAATGGACCATTTTCAAGGCCAAATGAGCCCTAGAGTAGGTAAACCCCCCATTTTACCGATATTTGTAAGCTATAAGTCCACGGATTTTTTGGTGATCCGAAATTCCGACTTCATTTTTGTCAAAATTATAGGTGGACATCCGTTAAGACCTTATCTATGGAGACAGTTGGCCCTCACGATGAAAATGGCCCATTTTCAAGTTCAAACGAGCCCTAGAGCAGGTAAACCCCTTATTTTGCTGATTTTCATGTGCTATAGGTCACTTTCTTTTTTGGTGATCCAAAATTCCGACCTGATTTTTGCCAAAATATTACCTGGACGTCCGTTAAGACATTACCTATGGAGCCAGTTGGCCCTCACGACCATAATGGCCTATTTTCAAGCTCAAATGAGCCCTAAAGCAGGTAAACCCTATTTTGGCCGATTTTCGTGTGCTATAGTTCACTATCTTTTTTGGTGATCCAGAATTCCAACCTCATTTTTGCTAAAATTTTACCTGGACGTCCATTAAGACCTTATCAATGGAGCCTATTGACCCTCACGGCCAGAATGTCCCATTTTCAAGGTCAAACGATCCCTAGAGTAGGTAAACCCCATTTTACCAATTTTTGTATGCTATAGTCCACGGATTTTTTGGTGATCCAGAATTTCGACCTTATTTTTGCCAAAATTTATCTGGACATCCATTAAGACCTTATCTGTGGATCCAGTTGGCTCTCACAGCCAGAATGCCCCATTTTCAAGGTCAAACGAGCACTAGAGCAGGTAAACCCCCCATTTTACTGATTTTCATGCGTTATAGTCCACAGATTTTTTGGTGAACCAGAATTACGGCCTCATTTTTACCAAAATTTTACCTGGACGTCCGTTAAGACCTTATCTGTGGAGCCAGTTGGCCCTCGCGGCCAAAATGCCCCATTTTCAAGGTCAAACGAGCTCTAGAGCAGGTAAAACTCTCATTTTTCCGATTTTCGTGTGCTTTATCCCCATATTTTTTTGTGATCCAAAATTCTGACCTCATTTTTTCCAAAATTCTACTTGGACGTCCGTGAAGACGTTATCTATGTTGCCAGTTTGCCCACACGTAAAAAATGGGCCATTTTCAAAGCCAAATGAGCCCTAGAGTCGGTAAAGCCCCCATTTTACCAATTTGTGTGTGCTATAAGTCCACAGATTTTTTGCTGATCCAAAATTCTGACTTTATTTTTTCCAAAAACATACCGGGACGTCTGTTAAGACCTTATTTATGGAGCCAGTGTGCCCTCACGACCAAAATGGCCCATTTTCAAGGTCAAACGAGCCCTAGAGTAAGTAAACCCCCATTTTACCAATTTTTGTATGCTATAGTCCACAGGTTTTTAGGTGATCAAGAATTCCGACATCATTTTTGCCAAAATTTTACGTGGACATCCCTTAAGACTTTATCTGTGGAGCCAGTTGGCCCTCATGGCTAGAATGCCCCATTTTCAAGGTCAAACTAGCCCTAGAGCAGGTAAACCCCCAATTTTACTGATTTTTGTGTGTTATAGTCCACAGATTTTTTGGTGATCCGAAATTCCAACCTTATCTTTGCTAAAATTTTACCTGGACGTCCATTCAGAAGTTATCTGTGTGGCCAGTTTGCCCTCACGTCCAAAATAGAACATTTTCAAGGCCAAATGATCCCTATAGTAGGTAAACCCCCCATTTTACCGATTTTTGTGTCATATAAGTCCACGGATTTTTTGGTGATCCAAAATTCAGACTTTATTTTTGCGAAAATTATAACTGGACGTCCGTTAAGACCTTATCTACGGAGCCAGTTGGCCCTCACGATGAAAATGGCCCATTTTCAAGGTGAAACAACCCTAGAGCAGGTAAACCCCTAATTTTGCTGATTTTCATGTGCTATAGGTCACCATCTTTTTTGGTGATCCAGAATTTCGACCTGATTTTTGCCAAAATATTACTTGGACGTCCCTTAAGACCTTACCTATGGAGCCAGTTGGACCTCACGACCAGAATGGCCTATTTTCAAGCTTAAATTAGCCCTAAAGCAGGTAAACCCCCATTTGGCCGATTTTCGTGTGCTATAGTTCACTATCTTTTTTGGTGAACCAGAATTCCAACCTCATTTTTGCCAAAATTTTACCTGGACGTCCGTAAAGACCTTACCGATGGAGCCAGTTGACCTCACAGCTAGAATGCCACATTTTCAACGTCAACCGATCCCTAGAGTAGGTAAACCCCCATTTTACCAATTTTTGTATGCTATAGTCCACAAATTTTTTGGTGATCCAGAATTCCAACCTCATTTTTGCCAAAATTTTACCTGGACATCCGTTAAGACCATATCTGTGGATCCAGTTGGCCCTCATAGCCAGAATGCCCCATTTTCAAGGTCAAACGAGCACTAGAGCAGGTAAACCCCCCATTTTACTGATTTTCATGTGCTATAGTCCATAGATTTTTTGGTGATCCAGAATTCCGACCTCATTTTTGCCAAAATTTTACCTGGACGTCCGTTAAGACATTATCTGTGGAGACAGTTGGCCCTCACGGCCAAAATGCCCCATTTTCAAGGTCAAACGAGCTCTAGAGCAGGTAAAACCCTCATTTTACCGATTTTCGTGTGCTATAGGTCCACAGATTTTTTGGTGATCCAAAATTCCGAATTCATTTTGCCAAAAATATACTAGGACGTCTATTAAGACCTTATCTATGGAGCCAGTGTGCCCTCACGACCAAAATGGCCCATTTTCAAGGTCAAACGAGCCCTAGAGCATGTAAACCCACCATTTTGCCGATTTTCGTGTGCTATAGGTCACCATCTTTTTTGGTGATCCAGAATTCCGACCTGATTTTTGCCAAAATTATACCTGGACGTCCGTTAAGACCTTACCTACGGAGCCAGTTGGCCCTTACGGCCGAAATGGCCTATATTCAAGGTCAAATGAGCCCTAAAGCAGGTAAACCCCCATTTGGCTGATTTTCGTATGCTATAGTTCACCATCTTTTTTGGTGATCCAGAATTCGACCTCATTTTTGCAAAAATTTTACCTGGACGTCCGTAAAGACCTTACCAATGGAGCCAGTTGGACTCACGTCCAGAATGCCCCATTTTAAGGTCTAACGAGACCTAGAGTAGGTAAACTCCCATTTTACCAATTTTTTTATGCTATAGTGCACGGATTTTTAGGTGATCCAGAATTCCGACCTCATTTTTGCCAAGATTTTACCTGGACATCCGTTAAGACCTTATATATGGAGCGAGTTGGCCCTCACGGCCAGAATGCCCCAGTTTCAAGGTCAAATGAGCCCTAGAGCAGGTAAACCCCCCATTTTACTGATTTTCGTGTGCTATAGTCCACAGATTTTTTGGTGATCCGAAATTCCGACCTCATTTTTGCCAAAATTTACTAGGACGTCCATTCAGATGTTATCTATGTGGCAAGTTTGCCCTCACGTCCAAAATAGACCATTTTCAAGGCCAAATGAGCCCAAGAGTAGGTAAACCCCCCATTTTACCGATTTTTGAGTGCTATAAGTCCACGGATTTTTTGGTGATATGAAATTCCGACTTCATTTATGCCAAAATTATAACTGGACGTCCGTTAAGACATTATCTATAGAGCCAATTGGCCCTCATGATGAAAATGGCCCATTTTCAAGCTCAAACGAGCCCTAGAGCAGGTAAACCCCTCATTTTGCTGATTTTCGTATGCTATAGGTCTCCATCTTTTTTGGTGATCCAGAATTCTGACCTGATTTTTACCAAAATATTACCTGGACGTCCCTTTAGACCTTACCTATAGAGCCAGTTGGACCTCATGACCAGAATGGCCTATTTTCAAGCTCAAATAAGCCCTAAAGCAGGTAAACCCTGATTTGGGCGATTTTCGTGTGCTATAGTTCACCATCTTTCTTGGTGATCCAGAATTCCGACCTCATTTTTGCTAAAATTTTACACGGACGTCCATTAAGACCTTAACGATCGAGCCAGTTAACCCTCACGGCCAGAATGCCCCATTTTCAAGGTCAAACGATCCCTAGAGTAGGTAAACCCCATTTTACCCATTTTTGTATGCTATAGTCCACGGATTTTTTGGTGATCCAGAATTCCGACCTCATTTTGCCAAAATTTTACCTGGACATCCGTTCAGACCTTATCTGTGGAGACAGTTGGCCCTCACGGCCAAAATGCCCCATTTTCAAGGTCAAACGAGCTCTAGAGCAGGTAATACCCTTATTTTACCGATTTTCGTGTGCTATAGTCCACATATTTTTTGGTGATCCGAAATTTCGACCTCATTTTTTCCAAAATTCTACTTTGACGTCCGTTAAGATGTTATATATGGAGCTAGTCGGCCCTACGACCAAAATGGCCAATTTTCAAGGTCAAACGAGCCCTAGAGAAGGTAAATCCCCTATTTTGCCGATTTTTGTGTGCTCTAGGTCACCATTTTTTTCGGTGATCTAGAATTCCGACCTGATTTTTGCCAAAATATTACCTCGACGTCCCTTAAGACCTTACCTATGGATCCAGTTGGCACTCACGGCCAGAATGGCCTATTTTCTTGGTCAAATGAGCACTAAAGTAAATAAACCTCCATTTGGCCGATTTTCGTGTGCTATAGTTCACCATTTTTTTGGTGATCTAGAATTCCGAATTTATTTATGCCAAAATTTTACCTGGACATCCGTAAAGACCTTACCGATGGAGCCAGTTGACCTCACGGCCAGAATGCCCAATTTTCAAGGTCAAACCAGCCCTAGAGTAGGTAAACCCCCATTTTACCAATTTTTGTATGCTATAGTCCACAGATTTTTTGGTGATCCAGAATTCTGACCTCATTTTTGCCAAAATTTATCTGGACATCCGTTAAAACCTTATCTGTGGATCCAGTTGGCTCTAACAACCAGAATGCCCCATTTTCAAGGTCAAACGAGCACTAGAGCAGGTAAACCCCCCATTTTATTGATTTTCATTTGCTATATTCCACAGATTTTTTGGTTATACAGAATTCCGACCTCATTTTTGCCAAAATTTTACCTGGACGTCCGTTAAGACTTTTTCTGTGGAGACAGTCGGCCCTCACGGCCAAAATGCCCCATTTTCAAGGTCAAACGAGCTCTAGAGCAGGTAAAACCCTCATTTTACCAATTTTCGTGTGCTATAGTCCACATATTTTTTGGTGTTCCAAAATTCCGACTTCATTTTTGCCAAAATTATAACTGGACGTCCGTTAAGACCTTATCTATGGAGCCAGTTGGCCCTCACGATGAAAACGGCCCATTTTCAAGGTCAAACGAGACCTAAAGCAGGTAAACCCCTCATTTTGTTGATTTTCGTGTGCTATAGGTCACCATTTTTTTTGGTGATCCAAAATTCGGACCTGATTTTTGCCATAATATTACCTGGACGTCTCCTAAGACCTTACCTATAGAGCCAGTTCGACCTCACGACTAGAATGGTCTATTTTCAAGCTCAAAAGAGCCCTAAAGCAAGTAAACCCCCATTTGGCCGATTTTCGTGTGCTATAGTTCACCATCTTTTTTGGTGATCCAGAATTCTGACCTCCATTTTGCCAAAATTTTACCTGGACGTCCGTGAAGACCTTACCGATGGAGCCAGTTGACCCTCATGGCCAGAATGCCCCATTTTCAAGGTCAAACCATCCATAGAGTAGGCAAACCCCCCATTTTACCAATTTTTTATTGCTATAGTGCACGGATTTTTTGGTTATCCAGAATTCCAACCTCATTTTTGCCAAAATTTATCTGGACATCCGTTAAGACCTTATCTGTGGATCCAGTTGGCTCTCACAGCTAGAATGCCCCATTTTCAAGGTCATACGAGCACGAGAGCAGGTAAACCTCCTATTTTACTGATTTTCATGTGATATAGTCCACTGATTTTTTGGTGATCCAGAATTTCGACCTCATTTTTGCCAAAATTTTACCTGGACGTCCGTTAAGACCTTATCTGTGGAGACAGTTGGCCCTCATGGCCAAAATGCCCCATTTTCAAGGTCAAACAAGCTCTAGAGCAGATAAAACCCTAGTTTTATCGATTTTCGTGTGCTATAGTCCACATATTTTTTGGTGATCCGAAATTCCGAGCTCATTTTTTCCAAAATTTTACTTGGACATCCGTTAAGACGTTATCTATGTTGCCAGTTTTCCCACAGGTCCAAAATGGGCCATTTTCAAGACCAAATGAGCCCTAGAGTAGGTAAAGCCCCCATTTAACCGATTTTTGTGCGCTATAAGTCCACGTATTTTTTGGTGATCCAAAATTCCGACTTTATTTTTGCCAAAAATATACCGGGACGTCTGTTAAGACCTTATCTATGGAGCCAGTGTGCCCTCACGACCAAAATGGCCCATTTTCAAGGTCAAACGAGCCCTAGAGCATGCAAACCCCCCGTTTTGCCGATTTTCGTGTGCTATAGGTCAACATTTTTTTTGGTGATCCAGAATTCCGACCTGATTTTTGCCAAAATTTTACCTGGACATCCGTTAAGACCTTACTTATGGAGCCAGTAGACCCTTACGGCCGGAATGGCCTATTTTCAAGGTCAAATGAGCCCTAAAGCAAGTAAACCCCCATTTTGCCGATTTTCGTGTGCTATAGTTCATCATCTTTTTTGGTGATCCAGAATTCCGACCTCATGTTTGCAAAAATTTTACCTGGACGTCCGTAAAGAACTTATCGATGGAGCCAGTTGACGTCACGGCCAGAATGCCCCATTTTCAAGGTCAAACGAGCCCTAGATTAGGTAAACCCCCATTTTACCAATTTTTGTATGCTATAGTCCACAGATTTTTTGGTGATCTAGAATTCCGACCTCATTTTTGCAAAAATTTTACCTGGACGTCCGTAAAGACCTTACCGATGGAGCCAGTTGACCTCACGGCCAGAATTCCTCATTTTCAAGGTCAAACGAGCCCAAGAGTAGGTAAATCCCCATTTTACCAATTTTTGTATGCTAGAGTCCAGTGATTTTGAGGTGATCTAGAATTTCGACCTCATTTTTGCCAAAATTTTACATAGACGTCCCTTAAGACCGTACCTATGGAGCCAGTTGGACCTCACGACCAGAATGGCTTATTTTCAAGCTCAAATGAGCCCTAAAGCAGGTAAACCCCCATTTGGCCGATTTTCATGTGCTATAGTTCACCATTTTTTTTTGTGATCCAGAATTCCGACCTGATTTTTGCCAAAATTTTACCTGGACGTCCGTTAAACCTTACCTATGGAGCCAGTTGTCCCTTACGGCCGGAATGGCCTATTTTCAAGGTCAAATGAGCCCTAAAGCAGGTAAACCCCCAAGTTTTGTATGCTATAGTCCACGGATTTTTTGGTGATCCAGAATTCCGACCTAATTTTTGCAAAAATTTTACCTGGACATCCGTTAAGACCTTATCTGTGGAGCCAGTTGGCCCTCACGGCCAGAATGCCCCATTTTCAAGGTCAAACGAGCCCTAGAGCAGGTAAACCCCCATTTTACTGATTTTCATGTGCTATAATCCACAGATTTTTTGGTGATCCATAATTCCGACCTCATTTTTGCCAAAATTTTACCTGGACGCCCGTTAAGACCTTATTTGTGGAGCCAGTTGGCCCTCACGGTCAGAATGCCCCATTTTCAAGGTCAAACGAGCCTTAGAGCACGTAAACCCCCTATTTTACTGATTTTCGTGTGCTATAGTCCACATATTTTTTGGTGATTCAAAATTCCGACCTTATTTTTGCCAAAATTTTACCTGGATGTCCATTAAGATGTTCTCTATGTGGCCAGTTTGCCCTCACGTCCAATATGGACCATTTCCAAGGCCAAATGAGCCCTAGAGTAGGTAAACCCCCCATTTTACCGATTTTTGTGTGCTATAAGTGCACAGTTTTTTTGGTGATCCGAAATTCCAACTTTACTTTTGCCAAAATTATTAGTGGACATCCGTTAAGACTTTATCTATGGAGCCAGTTGGCCCTCACGACTAAACTAGCCCATTTTCAAGGTCACACGAGCCCAAGGTCAGGTAAACCCTCAATTTTGATGATTTTCATGTGCTATAGGTTACCATCTTTATTGGTGATCCAGAATTCCGACCTCATTTTTGCTAAAATCTTACATGGACGACCATCAAGACATTACCGATGGAGCCAGTTGACCCTCACGGCCAGAATGCCAATTTTCAAGGTCAAACGATCCCTAGAGTAGGTAAACCCCATTTTACCAATTATTGTATGCTATAGTCCACAGATTTTTTGGTAATCCAGAATTCCGACCTCATTTTTGCAAAAATTTTACCTGGACATCCGTTAAGACCTTATCTGTGGAGCCAGATGGCCTTCACGGCCAGAATACCCCATTTTCAAGGTCAAACGAGCACTAGAGCAGGTAAACCCCCCATTTTACTGATTTTCATATGCTATAGTCCACATATTTTTTGGTGATCCAGAATTTCGACCTCATTTTTGTCAAAATTTTACCTGGACGTCCGTTAAGACCTTTTCTGTGGAGACAGTTGGCCCTCACGGCCAAAATGCCCCATTTTCAAGGTCAAACGAGCTCTAGATCAGGTAAAACCCTCATTTTACCAATTTTCGTGTGCTATAGTCCACATATTTTTTGGTGATCCAAAATTCCGACTTCATTTTTGCCAAAATTATAACTGGACGTCCGTTAAGACCTTATCTATGGAGACAGTTGGCCCTCACGATGAAAATGGCCCATTTTCGAGGTCAAACGAGCCCTAGAGCAGGTAAACCCCTCATTTTGCTGATTTTCGTGTGCTATAGGTCACCATTTTTTTTGGTGATCCAAAATTCCGACCTGATTTTTGCCATAATATTACCTGGACATCCCCTAAGACCTTACCTATAGAGCCAGTTGGACCTCACGACCAGAATGGCCTATTTTCAAGCTCAAAAGAGCCCTAAAGTAGGTAAACCCCCATTTGGCCGATTTTCGTTCACCATCTTTTTTGGTGATCCAGAATTTTGACCTCATTTTTACCAAAATTTTACCTGGACGTCCGTGAAGACCTTACCGATGGACCCAATTGACCCTCACGTCCAGAATGCCCCATTTTCAAGGTCAAACCAGCCCTAGAGTAGGTAAACCCCCCATTTTACCAATTTTTGTATGCTATAGTTCACGGATTTTTTGGTGATCCAGAATTCCGACCACATTTTTGCCAAAATTTATCTGGACATCCGTTAAGACCTTATCTGTGGATCCAGTTGGCTCTCACAGCCAGAATGCCCCATTTTCAAGGTCAAACGAGCACTAGAGCAGGTAAACCTCATATTTTACTGATTTTCATGTGCTATAGTCCACAGATTTTTTGGTGATCCAGAATTCTGACCTCATTTTTACCAAAATTTTAGCTGGACATCCGTTAAGACCTTATCTGTGGAGACAGTTGGCCCTCACGGCCAAAATGCCCCATTTTCATGGTCAAACGAGCTCTAGAGCAGATAAAACCCTCATTTTATCGATTTTCGTGTGCTATAGTCCACATATTTTTTGGTGATCCGAAATTCCGAGCTCATTTTTTCCAAAATTTTACTTGGACATCCGTTAAGACGTTATCTATGTTGCCAGTTTTCCCACAGGTCCAAAATGGGCCATTTTCAAGACCAAATGAGCCCTAGAGTAGGTAAAGCCCCCATTTAACCGATTTTTGTGCGCTATAAGTCCACGTATTTTTTGGTGATCCAAAATTCCGACTTTATTTTTGCCAAAAATATACCGGGACGTCTGTTAAGACCTTATCTATGGAGCCAGTGTGCCCTCACGACCAAAATGGCCCATTTTCAAGGTCAAACGAGCCCTAGAGCATGCAAACCCCCCGTTTTGCCGATTTTCGTGTGCTATAGGTCAACATTTTTTTTGGTGATCCAGAATTCCGACCTGATTTTTGCCAAAATTTTACCTGGACATCCGTTAAGACCTTACTTATGGAGCCAGTAGACCCTTACGGCCGGAATGGCCTATTTTCAAGGTCAAATGAGCCCTAAAGCAAGTAAACCCCCATTTTGCCGATTTTCGTGTGCTATAGTTCATCATCTTTTTTGGTGATCCAGAATTCCGACCTCATGTTTGCAAAAATTTTACCTGGACGTCCGTAAAGAACTTATCGATGGAGCCAGTTGACGTCACGGCCAGAATGCCCCATTTTCAAGGTCAAACGAGCCCTAGATTAGGTAAACCCCCATTTTACCAATTTTTGTATGCTATAGTCCACAGATTTTTTGGTGATCTAGAATTCCGACCTCATTTTTGCAAAAATTTTACCTGGACGTCCGTAAAGACCTTACCGATGGAGCCAGTTGACCTCACGGCCAGAATTCCTCATTTTCAAGGTCAAACGAGCCCAAGAGTAGGTAAATCCCCATTTTACCAATTTTTGTATGCTAGAGTCCAGTGATTTTGAGGTGATCTAGAATTTCGACCTCATTTTTGCCAAAATTTTACATAGACGTCCCTTAAGACCGTACCTATGGAGCCAGTTGGACCTCACGACCAGAATGGCTTATTTTCAAGCTCAAATGAGCCCTAAAGCAGGTAAACCCCCATTTGGCCGATTTTCATGTGCTATAGTTCACCATTTTTTTTTGTGATCCAGAATTCCGACCTGATTTTTGCCAAAATTTTACCTGGACGTCCGTTAAACCTTACCTATGGAGCCAGTTGTCCCTTACGGCCGGAATGGCCTATTTTCAAGGTCAAATGAGCCCTAAAGCAGGTAAACCCCCAAGTTTTGTATGCTATAGTCCACGGATTTTTTGGTGATCCAGAATTCCGACCTAATTTTTGCAAAAATTTTACCTGGACATCCGTTAAGACCTTATCTGTGGAGCCAGTTGGCCCTCACGGCCAGAATGCCCCATTTTCAAGGTCAAACGAGCCCTAGAGCAGGTAAACCCCCATTTTACTGATTTTCATGTGCTATAATCCACAGATTTTTTGGTGATCCATAATTCCGACCTCATTTTTGCCAAAATTTTACCTGGACGCCCGTTAAGACCTTATTTGTGGAGCCAGTTGGCCCTCACGGTCAGAATGCCCCATTTTCAAGGTCAAACGAGCCTTAGAGCACGTAAACCCCCTATTTTACTGATTTTCGTGTGCTATAGTCCACATATTTTTTGGTGATTCAAAATTCCGACCTTATTTTTGCCAAAATTTTACCTGGATGTCCATTAAGATGTTCTCTATGTGGCCAGTTTGCCCTCACGTCCAATATGGACCATTTCCAAGGNGTGCCCTCACGACCAAAATGGCCCATTTTCAAAGTCAAACGAGCCCTAGAGCATGCAAACCCCCCATTTTGCCGATTTTCGTGTGCTATAGGTCACCATCTTTTTTGGTGATCCAGAATTCCGACCTGATTTTTGCCAAAATTTTAACTGGACGTCCGTTAAGACCTTACCTATGGATCCAGTAGACCCTTACGGCCGAAATGGCCTATTTTCAAGGTCAAATGAGCCCTAAAGCAGGTAAACCCCCATTTTCCAGATTTTCGTGTGCTATAGTTCACCATCTTTTTTGGTGATCCAGAATTTCGATCTCATTTTTGCAAAAATTATACCTGGACGTCCGTAAAGAACTTATCGATGGAGCCAGTTGACCTCACGGCCAAAATTCCCCATTTTCAAGGTCAAACGAGCCCTAGAGCAGGAAAACCCCCCATTTTACTGATTTTCGTGTGCTAGTCCACAGAATTTTTGGTGATCTGAAATTTCGACCTCATTTCTGCCAAAATTTTACCTAGACGTCCATTCAGATGTTATCTATGCGGCCAGTTTGCCCTCACGTCCAAAATGGACCATTTTCAAGGCCAAATGAGCCCTACAGTAGGTAAACCCCCATTTTACCGATTTTTGTGTGCTGTAAGTCCACGAATTTTTTGGTGATCCAAAATTTGGACTTCATTTTTGGCAAAATTATAACTGGACGTCTGTTAAGACCTTATCTATGGAGCCAGTTGGCCCTCACGATGAAAATGGCCCATTTTCAAGGTCAAACGATCCCTAGAGCAGGTAAACCCCTCATTTTGCTGATTTTCGTGTGCTATAGGTCACCATCTTTTTGGGTGATCCAGAATTCCGACCTTTTTTTTGCCAAAATATTACCTGGACGTCCCTTAAGACCTTACCTATGGAGCTAGTTGGACCTCACGACCAGAATGGCCTATTTTCAATTTCAAATGAGCCCTAAAGTAGGTAAACCCCCATTTGTCCGATTTTCGTGTGTTATAGTTCACCATCTTTTTTGGTGATCCAGAATTTCGACCTCATTTTTGCTAACATTTTACCAGGACGTCCATTAAGACTTAAGCGATTGAGCCAGTTGACCCTCACGGCCAGAATGCCCATTTTCAAGGTCAAACAATCCCTAGAGTAGGTAAAACCCATTTTACCAATTATTGTATGCTATAGTCGACGGATTTTTTGGTGATCCAGAATTCCAACCTTATTTTTGCCTAAATTTTACCTGGACGTTCGTTAAGACCATATCTGTGGATCCAGTTGGCCCTCACAGCCAGAATTCCCCATTTTCAAGGTCAAACGAGCACTAGAGCAGGTAAACCCTCAATTTTACTGATTTTCATGTGCTATAGTCCACAGATTTTTTGGTGATCCAGAATTCCGACCTCATTTTTGTCAAAATTTTACCTGGACGTCCGTTAAGACGTTATCTGTGGAGACAGTTGGCCCTCAAGGCCAAAATACCCTATTTTAAAGGTCAAACAAGCTCTAGACCTGATTTTTGGAAAAGTTTTACCTGGACATCCGTTAAGACCTTACCTATGGAGCCATTTGGCCCTTACGGCCGGAATGGCCTATTTTCAAGGTCAAATGATCCCTAAAGCAGGTAAACCCCTATTTGGCTGATTTTCGTATGCTATAGTTCACCATCTTTTTTGGTGACCCAAAAGTCCGACCTCATTTTTGCCAAAATTTTATTTGGACGTCCGTAAAGACCTTACCGATAGAGCCAGCTGACCCTCACGGCTAGAATGCCCCATTTTCAAGGTCAAACGAGCCTTAGAGGAGGTAAACCCCCATTTTGCCAATTTTTGTATGCTATAGTCCAGGGATTTTTTGGTGATCTAGAATTCCGACATCATTTTTGCCAAAATTTTACCAGGACATCCGTTAAGGCCTTATCTGTTGAGCCAGTTGGCCCTCACGGCCGGAATGCCCCATTTTCAAGGTCAAACGAGCCCTAGAGCAGGTAAGCCCCCCATTTTACTGATTTTCGTGTGCAATAGTCTACAGATTTTTTGGTGATCCGAAATTTCGACATCATTTTTACCAAAATTTTACCTGGACATCCATTAAGATGTTATCTATGTGGCCAGTTTGCCCCCACATCCAATATGGACCATTTTCAAGGCCAAATGACCCCTAGAGTAGGTAAACCCCCCATTCTACCAATTTTTGTGTGCTATAAGTGCACAGTTTTTTTGCTGATCCAAAATTCCAACTTTACTTTTGCCAAAATTATTACTAGACATCCGTTAAGACCTTATATATGGAGCCAGTTGGCCCTCACGACCAAAATGGCCCATTTTCAAGGTCAAACGAGCCCTAGAGCAGGTAAACCCCCTATTTTGCCGATTTTCGTGTGCTATAGGTCACCATCTTTTTAGGTGATCCAGAATTTCGATCTGATTTTTGCCAAAATTTTACCTGGACGTCCGTTAAGACCTTACCTATGGAGCCAGTTGGCCCTTACGGCCAGAATGGCCTATTTTCAAGGTCAAATGAGCCCTAAAGCAGGTAAACCCCCATTTGGACAATTTTCGTGTGCTACAGTTCACCATCTTTTTTGGTGATCCAGAATTCCGACCTCATTTTTGCTAAAATTTTACGTGGACATCCATTAAGACTTTACTGATGGAGCCAGTTGACCCTCACGGCTAGAATGCCCCATTTTCAAGGTCAAACGATCCCTAGAGTAGGTAAACCCCATTTTACCAATTTTTGTATGCTATAGTCCACGGATTTTTTGGTGATCCAGAATTTCGACCTCATTTTTGCCAATATTTTACTTGGACATCCGTTAAGACCTTATCTGTGGATCCAGTTGGCCCTCACAGCCAGAATACAAGGTCAAAAGAGCAATAGAACAGGTAAACCCCCCATTTTACTAATTTTCATACGCTATAGTCCACAAATTTTTTGGTGATCCAGAATTACGACCTCATTTTTGCAAAAATTTTACCTGGACGTCCGTTAAGACCTTTTCAGTGGAGACAGTTGCCCCTCACGGCCAAAATGCCCATTTTCAAGGTCAAACGAGCTCTAGAGCAGGTAAAACCCTCATTTTACCGATTTTCGTGTGCTATAGTCCACATATTTTTTGGTGATCCGAAATTCCGACTTCATTTTTGCCAAAATTATAACTGGACGTCCGTTAAGACCTTATATATGGAGCCAGTTGGCCCTTAAGATGAAAATGGCCCATTTTCAAGGTCAAACGAGCCCTAGAGCAGGTAAACTCCTCTTTTTGCTCATTTTCGTGTGCTATAGGTCACCATTTTTTTTGGTGATCCAGAATTTCGACCTAATTTTTGCCAAAATTTTACCTGGACGTCCGTTAAGACCTTACCTATGGAGCCAGTTGGACCTCACGACCAGAATTGCCTATTTTCAAGCTCAAATGAACCCTAAAGTAGGTAAACCCCCATTTGGCCGATTTTCGTGTGTTATAGTTCACCATCATTTTTGGTGATCCAGAATTTCGACCTCATTTTTGCTCACATTTTACCTGGACGTCCATTAAGACTTTACCGATGGAGCCAGTTGACCCTCACGGCCAGAATGCCCATTATCAAGGTCAAACGATCCCTAGAGTAGGTAAAACCCATTTTACCAATTATTGTATGCTATAGTCCACAGATTTTTTGGTGATCCAGAATTCCGACCTCATTTTTGTCAAAATTTATCTAGACGTCCGTTAAGACCTTTTCTGTGGAGACAGTTGGCCCTCACGGCCAAAATGCCCCATTTTCAAGGTCAAATGAGCTCTAGAGCAGGTAAAATCCTCATTTTACCGATTTTCGTGTTCTATAGTCCACATATTTTTTGGTGATCCAAAATTCTGACTTCATTTTTGCCAAAATTATAACTGGACGTCCGTTAAGACCTTATCTATGGAGCCAGTTTGCCGTCACGATGAAAATGGCCCATTTTCAAGGTCAAACGAGCCCTAGAGCAGGTACACCCCTCATTTTGCTGATTTTCGTGTGCTATAGTTAATCATCTTTTTTGGTGATCCAGAATTCCGACCTGATTTTTGCCAAAATATTACCTGGATGTCCCTTAAGACCTTACCTATGGAGCCAGTTGGACCTCACGACCAGAATGGCCTATTTTCAAGCTCAAATGAGCCTTAAAGCAGGTAAACCCCCATTTGGCCGATTTTCGTGTGCTATAGTTCACCATCTTTTTTGGTGATCCAGAATTTCGACCTCATTTTTGCCAAGATTTTACCTGGACGTCCGTAAAGACCTTACCGATGGAGCCAGTTGACCTCACGGCCAGAATTCCCCATTTTCAAGGTTAAACCAGCCCTAAAGTAGGTAAACCCCCATTTTACCAATTTTTGTGTTCTATAGTTCACGAATTTTTTGGTGATCCAGAATTCCGACCTCATTTATGCCAAAATTTATCTGGACATCCGTTAAGACCTTATCTGTGGATCCAGTTGGCTCACACAGCCAGAATGCCCCTTTTTCAAGGTCAAATGAGCACTAGAGCGGGTAACTCCCCATTTTACTGATTTTCATGTGCTATAGTCTACAGATTTTATGGATATCCAGAATTATGACCTCATTTTTGACAAAATTTTAACTGGACGTCCGTTAAGACGTTATCTGTGGAGACAGTTGGCCCTCAAGGCCAAAATACCCTATTTCAAAGGTCAAACAAGCTCTAAACCAGGTAAAACCCTCATTTTACCGATTTTCGTGTGCTATAATCCACATATTTTTTGGTGATCCCAAATTCTGCCCTCATGTTTTCCAAAATTTTACTTGGACGTCCGTTAAGACGTTATCTATGTTGCTAGTTTTCTCACACGTCCAAAATGGACAATTTTCAAGGCCAAATGAGCCCTAGAGTAGGTAAAGTCCCTATTTTATCGATTTTTGTGTGCTATAATTCCACGGATTTTTTAGTGATCCAAAATTCCGACTTTATTTTTGCTAAGAATATACCGGGACATCTGTTAAGACCTTATCTATGGTGCCAGTGTGCCCTCACGACAAAAATGGCCCATTTTCAAAGTCAAACGAGCCCTAGAGCATGTAAACCCCCTATTTTGCCGATTTTCGTGTGCTATAGGTCACCATCTTTTTTGGTGATCCAGAATTCCGACCTGATTTTTGCAATAATTTTACCTGGACATCCGTTTAGACCTTACCTATGGAGCCAGTTGGCCCTTACGGCCGGAATGGCCTATTTTCAAGGTCAAATGAGCCCTAAAGCAGGTAAACCCCTATTTGGCTGATTTTCGTATGCTATAGTTCACCCTATTTTTTGGTGATCCAGAATTCCGACCTCATTTTTGCCAAAATTTTACCTGGACGTCCGTAAAGACCTTACCAATGGAGCCAGTTGACCTCACGGCCAGAATGCCCCATTTTCAAGGTCAAACGAACCCTAGAGTAGGTAAACCCCATTTTACCAATTTTTGTATGCTATAGTCCACGGATTTTTTGGTGATCCAGAATTCCGACCTCATTTATGCCAAAATTTATCTGGACATCCGTTAAGACCTTCTCTGTGGATCCAGTTGGCCCTCACAGCCAGAATGCCCCATTTTCAAGGTCAAACGAGTACTAGAATAGGTAAACTCCCTACTTTACTGATTTTCATATCCTATAGTCCACAGATTTTTTGGTGATCCAGAATTCCGACCTCATTTTTGCCAAAATTTTACCTGGACGTCCGTTAAGACGTTACCTGTGGAGACAGCTGGCCCTCAAGGCCAAAATGCCCCATTTTCAAGGTCAAACGAGCTCTAGAGCATTGTAGGTAAGGCCCCCATTTTATTGATTTTTGTGTACTATAAGTCCACAGATTTTTTGGTGATCTAGAATTCCGACTTTATTTTTGCTAAAAATATACCGGGACGTCTGTTAAGACCTTATCTATGGTACCAGTGTGACCTCACGACCAGAATGGTCTATTTTCAAGCTCAAATGAGCCCTAAAGCAGGTAAACCCCCATTTGGCCGATTTTCATGTGCTATAGTTCTCTATCTTTTTTGGTGATCCAGAATTCCGACCTCATTTTTGCTAAAATTTTACCTGGACGTCCATTAAGACTTTACTGATGGAGCCAGTTGACCCTCACGGCTAGAATGCCCCATTTTCAAGGTCAAACGATCCCTAGAGTAGGTAAACCCCATTTTACCAATTTTTGTATGCTATAGTCCACGGATTTTTTGGTGATCCAGAATTCCGACCTCATTTTTGCCAAAATTTTACCTGGACATCCGTAAAGACCTTATCTGTGGATCCAGTTGGCCCTCACAGCTAGAATGCCCCATTTTCAAGGTCAAACGAGCAATAGAGCAAGTAAACCCCCCATTTTACTGATTTTCATGTGCTATAGTCCACAGATTTTTTGGTGATCCAGAATTACGACCTCATTTTTGCCAAAATTTTACCAGGACGTCCGTTAAGACCTTTTCTATGGAGACAGTTGGCCCTCACGGCCAAAATGCCCCATTTTCAAGGTCAAACGAGCTCTAGAGCAGGTAAAACCCTCATTTTACCGATTTTCGTGTGCTATAGTCCACATATTTTTTGGTGATCCAAAATTCCGACCTCATTTTTTCCAAAATATTACTTTGACGTCCGTTAAGACGTTATCTATGGAGCTAGTCGTCCCTACGACGAAAATGCCCAATTTTCAAGGTCAAACGAGCCCTAGACAAGGTAAACCCCCCATTTTGCCAATTTTCGTGTGCTATAGGTCACCAACTTTTTTGGTGATCCATAATTCCGTCCAGATTTTTGCCAAAATTTTACCGGGACGTCCGTTAAGACCTTACCTACGGAGCCAGTTGTCCCTCACGGCAAGAATGGCCTATTTTCTAGGTCAAATGAGCCCTAAAGCAAATAAACCCCCATCTGGCCGATTTTTGTGCGCTATATTTCACCATATTTTTTGATTATCCAGAATTCCGACCTCATTTTTGCCAAAATTTTACCTGGACGTCCATAAAGACCTTTCCGATGGAGCCAGTTGACCTCACGGCTAGAATGCCCCATTTTCAAGGTCAAACCAGCCCTAGAGTAGGTTAACCCCAATTTTACCAATTTTTGTATGCTATAGTTCACGGATTTTTTGGTGATCCAGAATTCTGACCTCATTTTTGCCAAAATTTATCTCGACATCCGTTAAGACCTTATCTGTGGATCCAGTTGGCTTTCACAGCCAGAATGCCCCATTTTCAAGGACAAACGAGCAATAGAGCAGGTAAACCCCCCATTTTACTAATTTTCGTGTGCTATAGTCCACAGATTTTTTGGTGATCCAGAATTCCGACCTGATTTTTGCCAAAAGTTTACATGGACGTCCGTTAAGACCTTATCTGTGGAGCCAGTTGGCCCTCACAGCTAGAATGCCCCACTTTCAAGGTCAAACGAGCCCTAGAGCAGGTAAACCCCCCATTTTACTGATTTTCGTGTGCTATAGTCCATATATTTTTTGGTGATCCGAAATTCCGACCTCATTTTTTCCGAAATTTTACCTGGACGTCCATTTAAATGTTATCTGTGTGGCCAGTTTGCCCTCACGTCCAAAATGGACCATTTTCAAGGCCAAATGAGCCCTAGAGTAGGTAAAGCCCCCCATTTTCAAGTCCACGGATTTTTTGGTGATCCAAAATTCTGACTTCATTTTTGCCAAAAATATACCGGGACGTCTGTTAAGGCCTTATCAATGGAGCCAGTGTGCCCTCACGACCAGAATGGCCCATTTTCAAGGTCAAACAAGCCCTAGAGCATGTAAACCCCCCATTTTTCCAAATTTAGTGTACTATAAGTCACCATCTTTTTTGATGATCTAGAATTCCGACCTGATTTTTGCCAAAATTTTACCTGGATGTCCGTTAAGACCTTACCTATGGAGCCAGTTGGCCCTTACAGCCGGAATGGCCTATTTTCAAGGTCAAATGAGCCCTAAAGCAGGTAAACCCCCATTTGGCTGATTTTCGTATGCTATAGTTCACCATCTTTTTTGGTGATCCAGAATTCCAACCTCATTTTTGCCAAAATTTTACCTGGACGTCCGTAAAGACCTCACTGATGGAGCCAGTTGACCCTCATGGCCAGAATGCCCCATTTTCAAGGTCAAACGAGCCTTAGAGGAGGTAAACCCCCATTTTAACAATTTTTGTATGCTATAGTCCATGAATTTTTTGGTGATCTAGAATTCCGACCTCATTTTTGCCAAAATTTTACCTAGACATCCGTTAAGACCTTATCTGTGGAGACAGTTGGCCCTCACGGCCAGAATACCCCATTTTCAAGGTCAAACGAACCCTAGAGAAGGTAAACCCCCCATTTTACTGATTTTTGTGTGCTATAGTCTACAGATTTTTTGGTGATCCGAAATTCCGACCTCATTTTTGCCAAAATTTTAACTGGATGTCCATTAAGATGTTATCTATGTGGCCAGTTTGCCCCCACGTCCAATATGGACCATTTTCAAGGCCAAATGAGCCCTAGAGTAGGTAAACCCCCCATTTTATCGATTTTTGTGAGCTATTAGTGCACAGTTTTTTTGCTGATCCAAAATTCCAACTTTACTTTTGCCAAAATTATTACTAGACATCCGTTAAGACCTTATCTATGGAGCCAGTTGGCCCTCACGACCAAAATGGCCCATTTTCAAGGTCAAAGAGCCCTAGAGCAAGTAAACCCCCCCATTTTGCCGATTTTCTTGTGTTATAGGTCACCATCTTTTTAGGTGATCCAGAATTCCGATCTGATTTTTGCCAAAATTTTACCTGGACGTCCTTTATGACCTTACCTATGGAGCCAGTTGGCCCTTACGGCCAGAATGACCTATTTTCAAGGTCAAATGATCCCTAAAGCAGGTAAACCCACATTTGGACAATTTTCGTGTGCTATAGTTCACCATCTTTTTTGGTGATCCAGAATTACGACCTCATTTTTGCCAAAATTTTACCTGGACATCCGTAAAGACCTTACCGTTGGAGTCAGTTGACCCTCACGGCCAGAATGCCCCGTTTTCAAGGTCAAACGAGCCCTAGAGTAGGTAAACCCCCCATTTTACCAATTTTTGTATGCTATAGTCCACAAATTTTTTGGTG
The DNA here is from genome assembly GCF_019186545.1 of Solanum stenotomum. Classification (NCBI taxonomy): domain Eukaryota; kingdom Viridiplantae; phylum Streptophyta; class Magnoliopsida; order Solanales; family Solanaceae; genus Solanum; species Solanum stenotomum. Next base: position 8,415,006 of record NC_064293.1, read on the forward strand.
ATCTAGAATTCCGACCTCATTTTTTCCAAAATTTTACTTGGACGTCCGTTAAGAATTTATATGTGGAGCCAGTTGGCCCTCACGGTCAAAATGGCCCATTTCCAAGGTCAAACGAGCTCTAGAGCAGGTAAAACCCCTATTTTACCAATTTTTGTGTGCTATAATAGTCTACAGATTTTTTTGTGATAAAAAATTCTGACCTCATTTTTTCCAAAACTTTACCTAGACGTCCGTTAGGACGTTATCAATGTGGTCAGTTTGCCCTCACGCCCAAAATGGACAATTTTCAAGGCCAAATAAGCCCTAGAGTAGCTAAACCCCCCCATTTTACCGATTTTTGTGTGATATTAGTCCACGGATTTTTTGGTGATCCAAAATTATGACTTTATTTTTGCTAAAATTATAATTGGACATCCGTTAAGACCTTATTTATGGAGCCAGTTATCCCTCACAATAAAAATAGCCCATTTTCAAGGTCAAACTAGCCCTAGAGCGAGTAAACCCCTTATTTTGCTGATTTTCGTGTGCTATAGGTCACCATCTTTTTTGGTGTTCCAGAATTCCGACCTGATTTTTGCCAAAATTTTACCTGGACGTCCGTTAAGACCTTACCTATGGAGCCAGTTGGGCCTCACGGCCAGAATGGCCTATTTTCTAGGTCAATTGAGCCCTAAAGCAGGTAAACCCCCATTTGGCCGATTTTCGTGTGCTATAGTTCACCATTTTTTTTGGTGATAAAAAATTCCTACTTCATTTTTTCCAAAATTTTACCTAGACGTCCGTAAAGACCTTATCGATGGAGCCAGTTGACCCTCACGGCCAGAATGCCCCATTTTCAATGTCAAACGAGCCCTAGAGTAGGTAAACCCCCATTTTACTAATTTTTGTATGCTATAGTCCACAGATTTTTTGGTGATCCAGAATTCCGACCTCATTTATGCCAAAATTTTACCTGGACATCCATTAAGACCTTATCTGTGGAGCCAGTTGGCCCTCACGGCCAGAATGCCTCATTTTCAAGGTCAAACGAGCCCTAGAGCAGGTAAACCCCTAATTTTACTGATTTTCGTGTGCTATAGTCCACAGATTTTTTGGTGATCCAAAATTCCGACCTCGTTTTTTCCAAAACTTTACCTGGATGTTCGTTAAGACGTTATCTATGTGGTCAGTTTTCCCTCACGTCCAAAATAGACCATTTTCAATGTCAAACGAGCCTTAGAGGAGGTAAACGCCACATTTTGCCAATTTTCGTGTGCTATAGGTCACCATTTTTTTTGGTGATCCAGAATTCCGACCTGATTTTTGCCAAAATTTTACGTGGACATCCATTAAGACCTTATCTGTGGAGCTAGTTGGCCCTCACGGCCAGAATGCCTAATTTTCAAGGTCAAACGTGCCCTAGAGCAGGTAAACCCCCCATTTTACTGATTTTCGTGTGCTATAGTCCACTGATTTTTTGGTGATCCAGAATTTGGACCTGATTTTTGCCAAAATTTACCTAGATGTCCGTAAAGACCTTACCTATGGAGCTAGCTGGCCCTTACGGCCGGAATGGCCTATTTTCAAGCTCAAATGATCCCTAAAGCAGGTAAACCCCCATTTGGATGATTTTCGTATGCTATAGTTCACCATCTTTTTTGGTGATCCATAATTCTGACCTCATTTTTGCTAAAATTTTACCTGGACGTCCGTAAAGACCTTATCGATGGAGCCAATTGACCTAACGGCCAGAATGCCCCATTTTCAAGGTCAAACGAGCCCTAGAGTAGGTAAACCCCCATTTTACCAATTTTTGTATGCTATAGTCCACGGATTTTTAGGTGATCTAGAATTCCGACCTCATTTTTGCCAAAATTTTACCTGGACATCCGTTAAAACCTTATGTGTGGAGCCAGTTAGCCCTCACGGCCAGAATGCCCCATTTTCAAGGTCAAACGAGCCCTAGGGCAGGTAAACCCCCTATTTTACTGATTTTCATGTGCTATAGTCCACAGATTTTTTGGTGATCCAAAATTCCGACCTCATTTTTGCCAAAATTTTACCTGGAAATCCTTTCAGATGTTATCTATGTGGCCAATTTGCCCTCACGTCCAAAATGGACCATTTTGAAGGCCAAATGAGCCCTAGAGTAGGTAAACCCCCTATTTTATCGATTTTTCTTTGCTATAAGTCCACATATTTTTTGGTGATCCGAAATTCCGGCTTATTTTTTTCCAAAATTATAACTGGGCGTCCGTTAAGACCTTATCTATGGAGCCAGTTTGCCCTCACGATGAAAATGGCCCATTTTTCAGGTCAAACGAGCCCTAGAGCAGGTAAACCCCTAATTTTGCTGATTTTCGTGTGCTATAGGTCACCATCTTTTTTGGTTATCCAGAATTCCGTCCTCATTTTTGCCAAAATTACTACTGGACATCCGTTAAGACTTTATCTATGGAGCCAGTTGGCCCTCACGACTAAAATGACCCATTTTCAAGGTCAAACGAGCCCTAGGTCAGGTAAACCCTTCATTTTGCTGATTTTCGTGTGCTATAGGTCACCATCTTTTTTGGTGATCCAGAATTCCGACCTGATTTTTGCCAAAATTTTACCTGGACGTCCGTTAAGACCTTACCTATGGAGCCAGTTAGGCCTCACGGCCAGAATGGCCTATTATCTAGGTCAAATGATCCCTAAAGCAGGTGATCAAAAATTCCGACTTCATTTTTTCCTAAATTTTACCTAGACGTCCGTAAAGACCTTACCGATGGAGCCAGTTGACACTCACGGCAATAATACCCCATTTTCAAGGTCAAACCAGTCCTAGAGTAGGTAAACCCCCATTTTACTAATTTTTGTATGCTATACACAGATTTTTTGGTGATCCAGAATTCCGACCTAATTTTTGCCAAAATATATCTAGACATCCGTTAAGACCTTATCTGTAGATCCAGTTGGCTCTCACAGCCAGAATGCCCCATTTTCAAGGTCAAACGAGCACTAGAGCAGGTAAACCTTCAATTTTATTGATTTTCATGTGCTATAGTCCACAAATTTTTTGGTGATCCAGAATTCCGACCTCATTTTTGCCAAAATTTTACCTGGACGTCCGTTAAGACCTTATCGATGGAGACAGTTGGCCCTCACGGCCAAAATGCCCCATTTTCAAGGTCAAACGAGATCTAGAGTAGGTAAAACCCTCATTTTACCAATTTTCGTGTGCTATAGTCCACATATTTTTGGTGATCCGAAATTTCGACCTCATTTTTTCCAAAATTTTACTTGGACGTCCGTTAAGACGTTATCCATGTTGCCAGTTTGCCAACACGTCCAAAATTGGCAATTTTCTAGGCCAAATAAGCCCTAGAGTAGGTAAAGCCCCCATTTTACCGATTTTTGTGTGCTATAAGTCCACGAATTTTTTGGTGATAAAAAATTCCGACTTTATTTTTGCCAGAAATATATCGGGACGTCTGTTAAGACCTTATCTATGGAGCCAGTGTGCCCTCAGGACCAAAATGGCCCATTTTCAATGTTAAACGAGCCCTAGAGCATGTATACCCCCCATTTTGCCAATTTTCGTGTGCTATAGGTCCCCATCTTTTTTGGTGATCCAGAATTCCGACCTGATTTTTGCCAAAATTTTACCTGGACGTCCGTTAAGACCTTACCTATGGAGCCGGTTGGCCCTTACGGCTGGAATGGCCTATTTTCAAGGTCAAATGAGCCCTAAAGCAAGTAAACCCCCATTTGGCCAATTTTCGTGTTCTATAGTTCACCATCATTTTTGGTGATCTAGAATTCCGACCTCATTTTTGCTAAAATTTTACCTGGACGTCCATTAAGACCTTACCAATGGAGCCAGTTGACCCTCACGGACAAAATTCCCCATTTTCAAGGTCAAACGATCCCTAGAGTAGGTAAACCCCATTTTACCAATTTTTCTAAGCTATAGTCCACAAATTTTTTGGTGATCTAGAATTCCGACCTCATTTTTCCAAAATTATACCTGGACATCCGTTAAGACCATATGTATGGATGCAGTTGGCCCTCACAGCCAGAATGCCCCATTTTCAAGGTCAAACGAGCTCTAGAGTAGGTAAACGCCCCATTTACAGATTTTTTGGTGATCCAGAATTTCGACCTTATTTTTGCCAAAATTTTACCTGGACGTCCGTTAAGACCTTATCTGTGGAGAGAGTTGGCCCTCACGGCCAAAATGCCCCATTTTCAAGGTCAAACGAGCTCTAGAGCGGGTAAAACCATCATTTTACCGATTTTCGTGTCCTATAGTCCACATATTTTTTGGTGATTGGAATTTCTGACTTTATTTTTACCAAAATTATAACTGGATGTCCGTTAAGACCTTATCTATGGAGCCCGTTGGGCCCTCACGATGAAAATGGCCCATTTTCAAGGTCAAACTAGCCCTAGAGTAGATAAATCCCTCATTTTGCTGATTTTCGTGTGCTATAGGTCACCATCTTTTTTGGTGATCCAGAATTCCGGTATGATTTTTGCCAAAATATTACTTGGACGTCCCTTAAGACCTTACCTATGGAGCCAATTGGACCTCACGACCAGAATGGCCTATTTTCAAGCTCAAATTAGCCCTAAAGCAGGTAAACCCCCATTTGGCAGATTTTCGTGTGCTATAGTTCACCATCTTTTTTGTTGAACCAGAATTCCAACCTCATTTTTGCCAAAATATTACCTGGACGTCCGTAAAGACCTTACCGATGGATCCAGTTGACCTCACTGCCAGAATGCCACATTTTCAACGTCAACCGATCCCTAGAGTAGGTAAACCCCCATTTTACCAATTTTTGTATGCTATAGTCCACAGATTTTTTGGTGATCCAGAATTCCGACCTCATTTTTGCCAAAATTTATCTGGACATCTGTTAAGACCTTATCTGTGGATCCAGTTGGCCCACACGGCCAGAATGTCCCATTTTCGAGGTCAAACGAACCCTAGAGCAGCTAAACCCCCCATTTTACTGATTTTCATGTGCTATAGTCCACAGATTTTTTGGTGATCCAGAATTCCGACCTCATTTTTGCCAAAATTTTACCTGGACGTTCGTTAAGACCTTATTTGTGGAACCAGTTGGCCCTCACGGCCAGAATGCCCCATTTTCAAGGTCAAACGAGCCCTAGAGCACGTAAACCCCCTATTTTACTGATTTTCGTGTGCTATTGTCCACAGATTTTTTGGTGTTCCGAAATTCTGACCTCATTTCTGCCAAAATTTTACCTTGATGTCCATTAAGATGTTATCTATGCGGCCAGTTTGCCCTCACGTCCTATATGGACCATTTTCAAGGCCAAATGAGCCCTAGAGTAGGTAAACCCCCCATTTTAACGATTTTTGTGTGCTATAAGTGCACAGTTTTTTTGGTGATCCAAAATTCCAACTTTACTTTTGCCAAAATTATTACTGGACATCCGTTAAGACTTTATCTATGGAGCCAGTTGGCCCTCACGACTACAATGGCCCATTTTCAAGGTCAAACGAGCCCTAGGTCAGGTAAACCCTCCATTTTGCTGATTTTCGTGTGCTATAGGTCACCATCTTTTTTGGTGATCCAGAATTCCGACCTGATTTTTGCCAAAATTTTACCTCGACTTCCGTTAAGACCTTACCTATGGAGCCAGTTCGCCCTTACGACTTGAATGGCCTATTTTCAAGGTCAAATGAGCCCTAAAGCAGGTAAACCCCCATTTGGCCAATTTTCGTGTGCTATAGTTCACCATCTTTTTTGTTGATCCAGAATTTCGACCTCATTTATGCCAAAATTTAACCTGGACGTCCGTAAAGACCTTACCGTTGGTACCTGTTGACCCTCACGGCCAGAATGCCCCATTTTCAAGGTTAAACGAGCCCTAGAGTAGGTAAACCCCCCATTTTACCAATTTTTGTATGCTATAGTCCACGCATTTTTTGTTGATCCAGAATTTCGATTTCATTTTTTCCGAAATTTTACCTGGACATCCGTTAAGACCTTATATGTGGAGCCAGTTGGCCCTCACAGCCAAAATGGCCCATTTCAAAGGTCAAACGATCTCTAGAGTAGGTAAAACCCACATTATGCCGATTTTCGTGTGCTATAATAGTCCACAGATTTTTTGGTGATAAAAAATTTCGACCTCATTTTTTCCAAAATTTAACCTAGACGTCCGTTAGGGCGTTATCAATGTGGTCAGTTTGCCCTCACGTCCAAAATGGACCATTTTCAAGGCCAAATAAGCCCTAGAGTAGGTAAACCCCCCATTTTACCGATTTTTGTGTGCTATTAATCCACAGATTTTTTGGTGATCCGAAATTCTGACTTTATTTTTGCCAAAATTATAACTGGACGTCCATTAAGAACTTATCTATGGAGCCAGTTGTCCCTCACGACAAAAATGGCCCATTTTCAAGGTCAAACGAGCCCTAGAGTATGTTAACCCCCCATTTTGCCGATTTTCGTGTGCTATAGGTCACCATCCTTTTTGGTGATCCAGAATTCCGACCTGATTTTTACCAAAATTTTACGTGGACGTCCGTTAAGACCTTACCTATGGAGCTAGTTGAGCTTCATAGCCAGAATGACCTATTTTCTAGGTCAAATGAGCCCTATAGCATGTAAACCCCCATCTGACCGATTTTCTTGAGCTATAGTTCACCATTATTTTTGGTGATCAAAAATTCCGACTTCATTTTTTCCAAAATTTTACCTGGACGTCCGTAAAGACCTTACTGATGGAGCCAGTTGACCCTCACGGCCAGAATGCCCAATTTTCAAGGTCAAACGAGCCCTAGAGTAGGTAAACCCCCATTTTACCAATTTTTGTATGCTATAGTCCACGGATTTTTTGGTAATCCAGAATTTCGACCTCATTTTTGCCAAAATTTTACCTGGACATCCGTTTAGACCGTATCAGTGGAGCCAGTTCGCCCTCACGGCCAGAATGCCTCATTTTCAAGGTCAAACGAGCCCTAAAGCAGGTAAACCCCCCATTTTATTGATTTTCGTGTGCTATAGTCCACTGATTTTTTGGTGATCCAGAATTTCGACCTTATTTTTGCCAAAATTTCACCTGGACTTCCATTAAGACCTTATTTGTGGAGACAGTTGGACCTCACAACCAAAATGGCCCATTTTCTAGGTCAAATGATTCCTAGAGTAGGTAAACTCCCATTTTACCAATTTTTGTATGCTATAGTTCACAGATTTTTTGGTGATCCAAATTCCGACCTCATTTTTGCAAAAATTTTACCTGGAGATCTGTTAGGACCTTATCTGTGCAGCCAGTTGGCCTTCACATTCAGAATGCCCCATTTTCAACGTCAAACGAGCCCTAGATAAGGTAAACCCCCCATTTTACTGATTTTTGTGTGATATAGTCTACAGATTTTTTGGTGATCCAGAATTCCGACCTGATTTTTGCCAAAATTTTACCTGGACGTCCATAAGACCTTATCTGTGGAGACAGTTGGCCCTAACGGCCAAAATGGCCCATTTTCAAGGTCAAACGAGCTCTAGAGCATGTAAAACCCCCATCTTACCAATTTTCATGTGCTATAGTTCACATATTTTTTGGTGATCTGAAATTTCGACCACATTTTTTCTAAAACTTTACCTGGACGTCCGTTAAGACCTTATCTATGTGGCCAGTTTGCCCTCAAGTCCAAAAAGGACTATTTTCAAGGCCAAATGATCCC